>NC_133620.1:25134874-25239874 GCF_048593235.1 Sminthopsis crassicaudata
CACAGAGATACAAAGACAGAGAGACAGAGAAAGGAGGGGGAGAGGTAGGGAGGGAAAGAGAAAGAGAGAAATACAGAGAAAGAGCCAGAGAGAGTGAGAGTGAGAGCGAGAGAGCGAGAGAGCGAGAGAGAGAGAGAGAGAGAGAGAGAGAGAGAGAGAGAGAGAGAGAAGGAAAAAGGGAGAGGGAGGGAGGCAGGCAGAGAGAGAAAGAGAGAGAAATATGTAGCGAGAGCCAGAAAGAGTGAGAGAGAGCAAGAAAGAGTGAGTGAGAGAGAGAAAGAGCAAGAAAAAGAGAGAAAAGAGAGAAAAAGAGAGAGAGCACGCTCAAACTCCAGTGACTCCCTGTTGTCTCCAAGATCCAAGATTAAATACTATATTTGAAATTTAAAGCCATTCACCGCCTTCCTTCCGTCCCTTTCCAGACTTCTTACATTTACAATCCTTCCACACATTCTATTATCCAGCTCCATTGGCTTTTTTGCTATTCTTCCCATAAGGCATTTCATTTTCTTATTCCATGCCTTTTCACTAGCTGCTCCTCAGGCCTGGAATGCTCTCTCTCCTCACCTTCCATTTTTGTCTTTCCCAGCTTCCTTCAAGAGACAACAGAATCCCCACCTTCAACAAGAAACTTTTCCTGATCCCCCTTAATACAAATTCCTTTATAAAATCATCTCCAACATATATTGTTTCTATCATGTTGTTGTCATTTTTCAGTCATTTCATTTATGCTCAACTCTTTGAGACCCCATTTGGAGTTTTCTTGGCAAAGATTCGAGAGTGGTTTGCTTTTTCCTTCTCCAGCTCATTTTACAGAAGGGGAAACTGAGACAAACAGAGTTAAATGTCTTGCTCAGCTTGAAGACCTAGCCCAGAAGGGTCTTCCTGCTTTCAGGCTGGTGTTCTGTCCACTGTGCCATCTAGCTGCCCCAAGTTTCTGTCATATTTGCATATAATTGTTTGCATTAGTATGTGAGTTCTCTGAGGGCAAGGACCATGTTTTTTGTCTTTCTTTTTCAGCATAAGACCTGCAACATAGCTTAATAAATGTTAACTGAGTTTGCAATCCACTAAAATCCAGAGTTTTCCAGCTGAGCTACTTTCTACTCCTACTTCTCTCATCTTGCGCATTTTGAGAGATTAGACTTGGTCTAATAATATGCATTGTTAGCATCTTTTGGGATCCTAACTTGTCATCCAACATTGACATCTCATTGGCATTGGCAAATTTGAGGAGCACACTATCTCTGCCTTTATACAAACCATTAATTAAACAAACAAACAAAACCAACTGCTAACCAATGCAGGGCCAAGCACAGAACTCTGCTTCTCCAGTGGAGACCTGTTTCCACATCTACATCAGAGTATGAACGATGAGTCTTTAGTCTGGCCTTTGCAGAATCCATCAAATCAGTCTTACAATACAATAAAATCTATTTTTTCACAATAACAGCATAAGATACGCCATCAAATTCTTCACTAAAATCTAGGTAGACTATATTTATAACATAGCTCTCACCTGTTAAAAAAAGAAAATGATTGTATTTTATCACACCCTATTTTGATGCATTCATGTTGGATCTTAACAGCAGCAGTTTATACCAAGCTATACCTAATCCTTCTAATCCTAACTACTTAATTTTAAGGAGTGGGGGAAGCCTTTTTGTTGTCCTGGACTTTTCTCATAAGCTTCAACCCAGGCCAGCCAGGCTGTCTGTTACGGGATTTCTCCATAATACACTGGGTTCCTTCTCCCAACTCACCACCCACTTTTCAACATCCTTTTACGTGTCGTTCACGCCATTAGAATGTTAAGTTCTTTGAGGGCAGGGCTTTCTTTATTTTTGCTTGTGTTTACATTTCCAGCACTTAACACTAAAATTCTTGTCTGGTGCTCTTGGTTCTTCTTGTTTGTCCTTCATTCTCCAAGAGAACCATGACAGCAGGGAGAGGACATCATGACATGCAAGTATGTTGGACTGAAGGGACAAAGGGTGTGCAGTCTCTTGCCTCACTCTTCCCCCCAAAGCCATCTGGCTCCAGTGACAAGATATAGATCAGGACGACTGCAGACGGCTCCAGATGCAGTGGGAAATCTTGGTCTTTTTAAACTAAGCTCTGTAACAGGTCTCAGTCTGACTGGCAACATCCAATCAGTGATTAAGGCTAGATGAGAAATGAGACAGAAAATGGGCTCTTATACCTAGTCAAAAATCCATCTCTCTCATCTATCTATCCATCCATCCATCCATCCATCCACCCACCCCTCCATCCATCCATCCATCCACCCATCCCTCCATCCATCCATCCATCCACCCATCTATCTATCTAAGAGGAGAAAATCCTCCTGGTTTTCTGGTCACACAGAAACAATTTCATCTTGAGCCAATCAGGACCCAAACAGTGACCAAAGGGAACTTGGCCTGAAACCTATTGTTGGTCAATCAATGAGAGTCATAATGATTAGGATTTAAGGCATGGTTCTTTTTTTTTTTTTTTTTTTTGTAAGTTTAAATCTTTTTTTTTTTTTTAAGAAAGAAACCTAGCCCATAATCCCCAAGATATCTTGGGAGGTTTCGGCAATCAAAATTTACATTCTTTTGGGTAGAACACCCACAGCTGTGATACCCTATATGCACAGAGGAAAGGGAAGTTATTCTTTTTGAGTGGACTGACTGCCTGAACTTTTTTTTTTTGTAAGTTTATTTTTTTTTTTTAATACACATTGACTTATGAATCATGTTGGGAGAGAAAATTCAGAGCAAAAGGGAAAAACCATGGGAAAGATTAAAAAAATGGAAAAAAGAAGTGAACATTGCATGTATGGATTTACATTCAGTCTCCTTAGTTCTTTTTCTGGATGCAGATGGCATTTTTTCTGTCCAAAGTGTACTGGGATTGTCTTGGATCACTGGACCACCTGGAAGAACCAAGCCTTTTATAGTTGATCATCACACATTCTTGCTGTTGTTGTGTACAATGTATTTCTGGTTCTGCTTGTTTTGCTCTGACTGAACTTTAACACTTGTGACACTATTAAAAAAAGGAATGTGTCACACTCCATGTCTGACCTTTCAGAGAATGTGCAGCAATGGAAAGGATTGAAGTGGGAGGTGAGCCCATGGAGCTATATCACTTGTGTGATACTGGGCAAATCATGTCATTTCTCTGAGTTTCATTTTCTTTATTTCTGTGATGACAGGGGTCAGTTAGATCGATGGTTCTCAAAGTATGGTCTAAAGATACCCCTTAGAGGTCCCTAAGATAATTCAGTATATTCACAAAGTCAAAACTATCAAGATATTTAGAAATATTCTGTTTCTCAGCATCTCAGAAAGCAAGGTTGTGCCCTCAGCTTAATATAGCAACAATCCTTTGCACTCTGGATGATTTTGCCCTCTGGCAAAGTGTATTGATTTGATGAGCACCAGGTATTTACTGAAGGATTGATGATTTTCATATTAATCAATTACTGTTTAGATTTGTTGGAGCTCCCCCTATTTCACAGGGATCTAAGGACCAGTGTGCTGCAGCCTAAAGCCATCTATCTCCCGACATGTTCACAATCCCTGTTTCTTTAATTGACAAGTGAACTGAATACTGCAAGTCTATTGTTGCCATCACAGCTCACAGCACAGTGTACCCCACTGAACCATCACAAGGCTAAAATCATTCTTAAGACCTGAGAGACATTTTTTCACTAACCTAAGAAATGTCAATCTTGGAAAATGCTTATTTAAGAACTAAGAAAAAAAATTTTTAAAAGTAATTTTTTATTTTTAAAAATTGAACTCAGGAGCAGCTAGGTGGTGCAGTGGATAGAGCACCAGCCCTGAAGTCAAGAGGACCTGGGTTCAAATGTGATCTCAGACACTTAACACTTCCTAGCTGTGTGATCCTGGGCAAGTCACTCAACCCCAATGGATTCAGAAAAAAAAAATCTAAGAACGATGGTATTGTGATCCAGTCTTTTTCAAGTATGTAAACCTTTGTTTTTTGCCCCAGCATGTTGAGTCCTCTTTATGGGGGGAGGGAAGGGAGGGAACTTTGCTTGCAAGCATTTTTCTTACTTTAAAATAAACTAAACTTCCATTTGATTCCTGACTCTTCCATCTCTAGTCGTTCTGTTTAGCTTTGGCATCTCCAGGTTAGAGGCTGGTTCTGGTCCAGTTAGCAAAAACTCTTTTCATAATAATCCTAAGACATTATTGACTTATTAAAATACTCTTCCCTTTTGCAACTATATATCTGTGTGAAGCTGGATTTTCTTCAACCAATACAACATATTGCAGCAGACTGAATGCAAAAACAGATAAGAGAATCCTGCTGCTTTCTACTAATCCAGACATTAAATGGATTTGCAAAAATATGTAAAACAATGTCACTTTTCTCACCAATTCTTTTTGGAAAACATAGTTGTTTTCCATAAGAGATATTATTTTAACATGGAATGGATTTGTTATAGTTATTTTAAATACACTGAAATGTTTTTTTTTAATTATTCAGTTTTGGTTTCTAATGTGGTAAATATGGATCAGTGAGAACACATGCAAAAATTCTTTGGGTCCTCAATCATTTTTTTAAGATCAGAAAGGGCCAAGACCAAAAAGCTTGAGACTTTTGAGGCTAGACTAGATGATTTCTTCTTTAGCCTTAAATATTCTAAACATGGCTTTAAAGAATCTGGTCTGGCAGCAATAACAGTCTTCTGTGTCTTGTGATTCCAGTCACATATAGAGATACTAGAATTATATAGCTGGGAGGGGACCTAGAACATAGGACATTGATTGCCAGCTCATGAAAGAATTTTAGAACAGCAATTGAGTGTGCTAAACCTGGGAGGGACCTTAAAATATAGGGAGTAAATGATTTGCCTGGGGTTTCATAGCTAGCAAGCATCCAAGGCTGGATTTAAACTTAGTTCTCCTGACTTTAGGCAAAGCATTCAATATCCCCTAGCTGCCAGGATTTTATATTTTTTGCAAGTACCTACCCATTTTATCTGTTGTCAGTTTTGTTGGAATTTAGTTGGGCAAAATAGTTTCTAACATTTAAAAAATATATCCTCTTAATCTATTGTATATTTTCCCTTTTTAGAAAAAGATAGTGAAGAAAGAAAAGGAATGAGATCAACATTGTCATTGAAGTCTTATGTCCTTTCTTTCTCTTTACCCAGCTCAAACTCAGGTCTCTTTTATTCTTTCTTTCCTTTTAATCACTGTTTTATTATCAGCTCTCCACATTTGAAGCTTGTTTTGGTTGGGATTATTTCCTTTCTAACTCTATCATGTCTTAAACCTCCATCTTGCCTTTTCTTATTCCTATTTTCCTTACAACCTTAATGTATTTCTACTATATGTCTGTATGGTAGGGAGTGTTAAGTGTTTGACGTCACATTTGAACTCAGGCTCTCCTGACTTCAGGGCTGGTGTTCTATCCATTGTGTACCCTACATTTTGTGTGGGAGAATATTCTTATCCTTTTCCTAGTTCATTTAAGAATAAGGTTCATGAAATATCAGCTCCCCTCCTCCTGTTTCAATTTTCACGTTCCTATCCTCTTCTTCTGATGTGTCCCAATTATGAAAAATACTAATTTCTTCCCTCTTCTTTTTCATTTCTCCCCAAATATATTCCTTTTCCCCTTTCTTTCAGCTAGTTTTCAGTAGGACAAAACCACAGCCAGGTCCTGAAATTACCTTTCTTTGCTCGCTCTTTGCTCCTTTAGAACAGATTCTTTAGATGTTGCAGGATAATTGTCTTATTCTTCCTTTACATAAGCACTTTCTGATAACTTAGATCCTTCAAGTTTAAATATATTTAAAAGTGCAGTGGACATGGGGGCAGCTAGATGGTGCAGTAAATAGAGCACTGGTCCTAGAGTGAAGAGGACGTGAGTTCAATCCAACCTCAGACACGTCGTACTTACTAGCTGTGTAACCCTGGGCAAGCCATTTAACCCTAATTATCTTTCAAAAAAAGTGCAGTGGACAGAGGGTTAGGTTAGGAGTCAGGAAGACTTGAGTTTAAATAACGCCTCAGACATGAACTAGCCATGTGGCTTTGGGCAAGTCTCTTAATCTCTATTTGCCCCAGTTTCTTTATCTATAAAATGAAAATAGTAATAACATCTCCTTCCCTGACATATGGGGAGGATAAAATGAGGTAATATTTGTAAATCAGCCTGCACAACTTAAAACACTATGTAAATATTAGTTATGTATTATATTTATCTTTCCATATTTTTATGCTCATCTGTTCATAGATTCTACACATCTCTAGTTTTCTCAGTAGGAAATAAGGAATTAATGTTTATTTTTTCCTCCTGAAGTAGTAACATGCTCAGCTTTTCAGAATAAATAATTCTTAGTTGTAAGCCTTTTTTCTTGTTACTTTTCTTTCCTTTAAATAATTGCTGTATGATATTAGGGTTTTTGTGGTTCTTTTGTTCTCCTCTTTTCGTTGTCCTGGAAGTCCTGGATTTATCTATGTCATTTTGGGCTTATTTTGGCATTCCTTTTATTTCACTTTCTTCTCTGAATCTAATGGTTCTAGGGAGTTTTTCTTTCTGTGATTTTCTATGATTTCTTGAAATAAGGTATCTGTGTTTTTGTTTGATTATGTTTTTCAGGGATTCTACTAATTTTTATTCTTATTCATATCATTTTCTAGGTCAATTATTTTTGATAGTAGAAAATTCACCTTTTCTGCATTTTGGATTTTGTTCTATTACTTCTTTTTATTGAATTGTTGAGTTCTATGGCCTCTATTCCATTTTTCATGTCCACAACTTGGATCATGTTTTCCAATTTCACTTTCTAAGTTGTTTATTCTCTTTACAAGTGTTCTACTTTGTCTTCTGTTTCAGCTTTTCAGTCATTTCTTCTATGTGAGGGGTAGAGTCAAGATGGTAGGATGAAGTCAGTATTTTTAACAAACTCTTCTAGTGACTCCATCCTCCTCAACAATTAAAAAATACATCAAACTACATTCTGAGCAAGAAATTCAAGAAATAGTCACAATAAATCATTTCATCCAGTCCAGGACAGCTGAGGAAGACCAAAAGAAAGGTCTGTAACTGATCAGGAGTTTGGGTTGGCAGAAGTGGCTCTGCAGGTGATAGCAGCTTTGGTTTGTGATTTTGGCATGAGTAGTATCACAGCGAACAGCACAGAGACCTGGGACAGTGAGGGGACTGAATTTCTGGTCAGAAATAATTACCAGTGGATCCCGATACAATCAGCAGGGGCAGAAAAGGGGTGATGTCTAGCAGCTCTGTCACTCATTATCTAATTCTGGATTGGGGTATATGGAATATTCAAGGAGGACTAGCATCTCTTGTGTGAAGGCTTGCAGGGCTGCCCATCTACCTTTGTTGTATACCTGGCTTTCAACCTCATCTGTGGCTCAAAGAAGCTGTAGCACGCACAGTGGCCATACCCCAGTAAAATCATCTTTGTAGACAAACTAAACCAGGTTGAGGGGAACCAGCTGGATTCAAACCTGTCAAAAAGTTAAGCCTAGTCATCTCACCCAAGATTGTAGGAGAAGGCAGAGACTGGTCTGACACAAAGTCTCAGTACAGGTATTAAGACCGAAACATGAGTAAACAAAAGAAAACTAAAAATACAAATGAAGTCAGCAATGACATGAAAAATATTATAGGTTAAGAAAATTCCAGAAGAAAAATGACATCCCTAGTTATGGATGGATGAGAACAGTTTGCTCCAATGTCCATGAAGGTGGCTGAAGTAGGGACTGGAGTGCATAGAGCTTGGTGGGCATTGAAGATTATCCATTGTGTCCCAGGCCATTGTCAGTTGTCTTGACTTTCATCTTGCCACTGGACTTTGATGGTTCTAGAAGAGAGAATGATGGTGATGAATTTGTGCAACTCTGTGTCACTTAAATCCTATTCACATAGGAATCAAGGTATCTCCTTGGGATGTCACTGGTCCTCTTCAAAAATGAAGGACAAATAACAATTCTGAATCAATTTCAGGATGGAGAAGAGCAATCATTGTTGAAAGGGAGCAGTAGCCCTATCTGGGTAAGGACCAGAGTATAGACCAGAAGGGTAGGAACAGATTTCTCCAGGATCATACCTTTTGGAAGCACTGAAAAGTACAACCTCTCTCTCCTGATAAAAATCAGAAGCTCAGACCAGACATCCCTCCTCACCTCAAAATGTGAACAGAGCCCAACTCAGTCCAAAGTCAGGAAAGAGCCTGGAAAAATGAGCAAACAACAACAACAAAGAAGCTGATCATAAAAAACTTCTATAGCAGCATCTCAAGACACAAACTCAAAAGAAGAAAATTATTTGAAAACACCTACAAGCAAAACCTCAAAGAAAAATACACATAGGACTCATGCCCAACATGAATTCCTAAAAGACATTTCTTAAACAGAGATTTTAAAAAAATCAAATAATAAAGAAATGGGAGTTATTCAAGAAAATATTAAAAAGATTGGTAAAAGAAGAACAAAAATATTGAAGAAAATAATTTTTTAAAAAATTCAGAATTAGCTAAATGCAAAAGAAGCACAAAACTTCACTGATAAAAATAACTCCTTAAAAATTAGAATTGGTCAAGTGGAAAGCAATGATACCATGAAAAATCAAGAAATAATAAAACAAAATCAAAAGACTGAAAAAATAAAAGAAAAGTGAAATATCTCACTGGGAAAACATTTCTTCCACCCATGTCTGGACAATCTATGCTTTTTTTTCTGGGGTTCAATTTGTAATTTTTGCAATGTTTGTTTTTTTTCTGGAATTTTCTTAACCTATCATATTTTTTCATTTTATTGTTGACTTGATTTGTGTTTTGAGCTTTCTTTTGTTTACTCATGTTTCAGTCTTAATACCTGTACTGAGACTTTGTGTCAGGGACAGTCTCTTCCTTCTACAATCTTGGGTGAGCTGACTAGGCTTAAGTTCAGTCCCTGTTGTAGTCCTGATGCCATGGCTCAATTATAGTTCTGGATGAGTTGGCTGAATCCTCCTTATCTCTGTATGTATTAACTATCTCTGGGTGAATCATTGCCTGGGATCAGGCTCTATTTTTTTTTTTTTTTTTTTTTTTTTTTTTTTTGCAGCTCTGCAAAAAGGGAAGGAAAAGGAAGTTCTAGATCCAGAGCTGGGAGCAAGACTTGTTCTCTTCTGGTATAGGGAGATGGAGTTGGCCTTGGTCCATTTTCTTTTTTTCTTTTTTTTTTTTGACAATTGCAAAACCTTTTATTCCAACTTTTCCCCTCCTTCCCCCCACCCCTTTCCCCAGATGGCAGGTTGACAAATACATATTAAATATGTTAAAGTATAAGTTAAATACAATATATGACATGTCTAAACAGTTATTTTGCTGTACAAAAGAATTGGACTTTGAAACAGTGTACAATTAGCCTGTGAAGGAAATCCAAAATGCAGGCAGACGAAAATAGAGGGATTGGGAATTCCATGTAGTGGTTCATAGTCATCTCCCAGAGTTCTTTCGATGGCTGTAGCTGGTTCAGTTCATTACTGCTCTATTGGAACTGATTTGGTTAATCTCATTATTGAAGAGGGCCATGCCCATCAGAACTGATCATCATACAGTATTGTTGAAGTATATAATGATCTCCTGATCCTGCTCATTTCACTCAGCATCAGGAATTTTATTCTTTTTTTTTAAATTTTATAATTATAACTTTTTTTTTGACAGTACATATGCATGGGTAATTTTTTACAACCTTTTCCCTTGCACTTACTTCTGTTCAGATTTTTTCCCTTCCTCCCCCAACCCCCTCCCCGGTCCATTTTCTTAGAGCAGCCTAGCTTAGAAGCTTATACTTGCTTCAGGTCCCCACCCACCTGCTCAGGACATCCTTAGTCTCCAGAAGCTTGGAAGGCTTCTGTTATGTTCCCAAGTTGCATGGTCATTGGTCTTTGCTTTGGTTTTATTTATTACTCATTATTTATTTACTATAATGTGTATTATTATTTATTCATTTTGTGATCTTCTGCATTTCTCTGTTAGGAGGCATATCCATCTTTGCCAAAATACCATTGCCCCATTGCCATTATTCCAGAGGAAGAAATTCAAGGGAGGAAATGACTTACCCTTTGTCATCAAGTGAGCTTGTGGCAGATCATGTTTTCAAACCCCCATTCTCTTGAGCTGTTGACTGCTTGATATTCTTTTTTTCTGATTGAGAACAAACTTTTTCCAAGAGGAAAAAAAAGCTATTTCCTGAGAGATGACTGTGTCCGTGGGCCATAGATTACTTTTGACACCTAATTACTGAATATCGCTGCTCCATAAAGTGAGGATTTGTGATGTCAGTGTTTCTAATTTGTGCTCATAAAATATCTTTTCTTCTTCTTTGCTTGCTCTGGAGTGATATGTGAGAAAGTCAGGCTAGTTTATTCCAGCTTTTCAGGGGAGCTTCAAAGAACCAGAGCCAAAGGGAGGATTTTTATAGATGTGTGTGTGTGTGTGTGTGTGTGTGTGTGTGTGTGTGTGTGTGTGTGTGTGTGTGAATGTTCATAAATCTCATAGAATGTCAGAGCTAGAAGGGATCTTAGGACTCACAAAGCACCAGCCCGTTATTGTGCAGAAGAAGCAGCTGAGGACCAGAGGAGGGATTTGATTTTTCCAAAATCACACGGGGAGAGAAAAGAATTGGGATTCAAATCAAGGCATCCATATTCTTAGGCTAGGGCATTTTCAACATATGTGTGTTGAGTGGCAGAAGGGAGCTCTGGGCTGTGGGCTATGACCCAGGGAGGAGTCTCATGTTAAAGTCTCTTGCTCACCTTCTTTTCCATGTCCTTTGTGTGCTTCCAAATGTTGCTCTTTCTTGGTCCTAAGCTTCCAATGTAGTACCTCAATTAAATCTGATTGAGACAAATAGGATTAAGTGACTTGGCTAGGGTCACAAAGCTAGTAAGTATCTGAATCCAAATTTAAACTCAGGAAGTGAACCCAATACTCCCACACAGTGGCTTCAGGCCTGTTCTGGAGGAGTAATGGAAAAAGAACTAAAATTATTATATGCATAAGGGAGGCACCTCAACTTTATACATATAGCCTGCTTACAGTGAGTTAAATTTGGATGATGTGTGTTCCATGGGAAGTGAATTGTCCAAGTAGTGTTTGTGTTTCTCTTCCTGGGGAGTTCATGTTCTCAGGATGAAAGTCTTGATGGCTCTCTGTGAGACTACAAGATTCATCAAGAGTGTTGGGATGATGCTCTAGCAGTCCCAAGTTGAAGCAATTTCCCAGGGGAGTCCAAAGAAGTATTTTAGCCTCATCTCCCATGAAAAAAGTCAAACTAGAAGAGGAATAAAATTGTACTGATTTTGGATGGGCTTCAGTGAGTCTTTTGTACTTTCTACGTTGTCTCTGAGATGAAATAAAGGCTATTCTGTACTTCTAAGTTGGGATAGCTAGGTGGAGCAATAATGCATAGAATGCCAGGCTGGGAGTCAGGAAAACTCATCTTCTTGCAAGAACAGCCTCAGGCTCTAGCTGTGTGACCCTGAGTAAGTTACTTAGCTCTATTTGCCTCAGTTTCCTTATCTGTAAAATGAGCTGGACAAGGAAATGGTAAACCCCTCCAGTATATTTGCCAAGAAAACCTCCATTGGGGTCATGAAGAGATGTGACTAACACGACTGAGCAGTGCCCCTGAGTACATTTGTTGACGCAAGTGCTTACCCAGGAGTCAGGACTCAACCTGCATCTGTGGAAATCAAGACATAAACAATATCCTGAGATTTCCCAGAGTAAACGCTGGGGCGGGGCATACAAGTCAAAGAGAATGACGCTTTGGTGGCTAACTTCCAGAATGGAATCTGGTTCCTGTAAGCTCAGGACAATGGGGGCCAAGGCCATGAGTCACGCTTCCATCTTTATAGCACTTTAACTCTTAGAAGCTTTTGACTTTTCATAAACCTATGTATGAGGAGGGCAGTGTATACAACCCCCATATTATGAGCTGGGTGAAGAGCTCTGGAACTGTCCAGGGTGCTAGTGTTTTTTATTGTAGTTATTCATCCGTGAATATATCTCATGCCAGAGGAATTTAAGCTTTTTGAGGGCAGGAACTTTTGTATTTCCAATCCCTTGTGTATAATGGGTGCCCAGTTTTGTCAGAATTAGGATTTGAACCCTTGAGGGTCTTCAGACTCCCATTTAGTAGTTTTAATTCTATTCAGCTCTTGGGAACCCGTTTGGGGTTTCTTTGGCAAATATACTGGAGCAATTAGCCATTTTCTTCTCCAGCTCATTTTACAGATGAGGAAACTGAGGTAAATCATGTTAAGTGATTAGTATCTGAGGCTGGATTTGAACTCAGGAAGATAAGTCTCCCTGATTGCAGACCTGACACCTGACTCTCAGACAAGCTTTTCAACAAACCATTCAGCCCATGGGGGTCAGAACCAGGGTCTAGAAGATGGGGCAGAATGGGCTTGACATGAACACTTTCTATCCCAAGTGCTGCAGCCTCCAACATCACAGAATTATCCCCATCTCCCCAGGGGGCTCTTTGAATGTCAGCCTGATAAAACTGACCGTCACTCACATATGACAAAGGTCCCTAAAACTTTCCTGGAGATATGCTGACTTAAAGTAGCAACTTTAGAATCAGAAGGAATCTCGGAGGTAATGAGTGCAAGCAGTGCCCTGAGTGAAGAAGAGCAGAGTTCAAGTCAGACCTCAGATACTTACTAGCTGTTTGAGCCTGGGCAAGTCACCCAACTCTGTTTGCCTCAATTTCCCCAACTATAAAGTGGTGATAAATGATCGCACTGTCTCAGGGATGTTGTGAGGCTCAGATGAGATTATATGGTTAAAGTTCTTAGCACAATGTCTAGAACATAGTAGGTGTTTAATAAGTGCCTGTTTTCTTCTTTTCATCCCAACTTGAATACGTTTCACCTGCCCTGCAACTGAATTCTTCCTCATTCTTCCTAATGAGAGGAGCTCCTTTCCATCGAGGCTGGGGACGCTCTTCTCTTTGTAGCCACGTGCAGCCCAGTGCTTGGCTCAGATGAGCCCTGGGAAACTCTCACTCTTTCTCTATTCTAAATTCCCTCTCCGCTCTACCATTCTGTACTTCCAAGGTCCAGACAAAGGCACCGCAGAGCAGAGCAGGGGCTGGCGAGGGAGCTGCTTCTCCCATCGGACGCTAGATGTCACTGGTGGCTTTGGAAATGGCTGAGGGAGGCTGGGAAATGTGGAGCTCTCTTCTGGGCTTTCTGGAAGGGAAAGGGAAGCACTGGGGAGGAGGGAGCAGCCACTGAGCAGAAGCAGGGATGAGAGGGGGCTCCTGTAAAGGCTCCTCCGGGGCCTTAAACTGTCAAGAGGCAGCTGTGGAAAGGGGACTCAATCAGTTATAGAAGGGCAGAATGTCCTGCCTGAGAGAGGCCTTAGAGCAAAGAAGGTCGGAGCTGGGAGGGACCTGAGAACAGGCGATGTCAGAGCTGGGGAGGGGGGCGTCGAACAGTGAATGTCAGAGCTGGGAGGGACTCCATGGGATTGCGCTTATTCCTTTGCATGGAGGACCCTAAGTCTGGCTTGATCCTTCACATGGATTCTTGGAGCTTGCCTAGGAGGCCATGTGCTCAGGCTGGCCCCAACGGGGGAAGGGCACTTTTGGCCCCCACTCCCCACTCCAGGTCGTAGAGGGTTCTTATACTCAGCGGCCAAAAAAGGAGACAGAAGGAGTTGGAACCTTTTGTGCGAATTTGGCCCAGCAGTTAACTCAGAGGTTCCTTTCCACCATTCCCAGAGGGGACTGGAAGCAGACTGCTCCAGTCTGCCCCTTCATGAACTTCCAGGAGCACACCCAAAGGTGGGTGCTTGTGGTCCAGTCCCGCCATCCTCCACCTCCTCACCTACCCCACCTTTAACACTGCCCCACCTGGCTCTAGACCTGATCTTTCCAGGCCTATTACACATCATTCCCCTGTGTATGTTCTATGATCCCACCAAAATGGCTTCCTTGTTGCTCCCTATGTTTCATCTCCCATCTCCCATCATCCCGCCCTGCGTGGAGCACCTTCCTTTCTCACCTCTGCCTCAGGACCCCTATGACTTCCAGCACCTACATCAGGCCTTTATTGATTTTGCTCAGTTATCAATTCCCCTTCCTCAATTCCATTATATTTATTTATACATTTACATGGAACCCCCAAGCACTTCCTCCCCAGGAGAATATAAGCTTCTCATGTCTGGAGTTTCCCTGAATCCTCAAAACCTAGTAAAGTGCTGGCATATAGTAGGTATGCCTTTTTAAAAAAAAAAATTAAACTGTCTTTTGAATTAAAAAGGGACAATGGAGAGTCCCAGAAAATATGTCTAACACAATTTGAAGAAGAGAGAGGATTTTAAGTGTATTTGTGTGGGGGAGATCTCATTAAGGAAGCAGTTTTAAAGTTAGGCCCTAAAGGCAGAGAAGGATTTCTATAGTAGAGGTAAAAAAGGTAAAAAAAAAAAAAAAAAAAAGGTTTCTACAGCAAAGGGAGTATGCTCAAGGAATATGGGCTGGGAAGAAGGAACTAAGAGGAGAGAGCAAGTTTGGAAGGAGGGAGCTGTGTTGGGAGGCAGCAGGTGTGAGGGCGAGTCAACAAGCATTTATAAGCACCCACTATGTGCCAGGTGCTGTGTTAGGTGAGGGGGTACACACCCAGGCAAAACTGGACACTTCCTTCCCCCAAGGGCCTTAAATTCTAGTGGGGGGAAAATGAACCATCCATAACAAGACCCTGAAAAGTACCCAGTGGCCAGGGCAAGGTCCGGAGGGCCAGCCGGCCTGGGCTCTTCTTCAAACTGGAGGAGCTCACCAAAGGGATAAGAGGGTGAAGGAGTTTTCCAGAGTGAGAAGAGAAAGGGAAATGAGGCTGGAAAGACTGTAGGGTAGAGGGTCTTGAATGCCAGCTAGGAATTGGAAGGCTTTGGGGTGACAGAGACCTAGGAAGGTTATTTTGGCAGCTGTGTGAAGGATGGGGTGGAGTAGACTGGAGATGCTGAGGAAGAGAAGGGGACGCCTGACCAAACTGTGGAGTTTTTGGAGGGAGAAGTGACTGAATGCGATTGGTTGGATTGGGGGATGCGGGAGAGTGAAGAGGCCGAGATAACAATTCTCATTTACACAGAACTTTGGGCTTTGAAGGCCTTCTTCACAATAACCTTATAGCTGAGGGTCAGTCCACAGTCACACGACCAGCAGGGAGAGGGGCAGATTTCAAAGTCAAAAGGACTGGTTCTGTGTCCCACAGAGTCCATTCTGTTACCAGCTCCAGAGACTCGGAGCTGGAGGGGTCTTAGGCATCATTTAGGCCAGTTTCTTCATTTTTACAAATAAGAAAACTGAGACAGGGGAGGGTGAAGAGTCTTTATCCAACCCATAAGACTAGGGAGGAGCAGAGGCGGGGTCTGAACTCAAGTCCTTTAAGCTCAATACTCCATGAGGCTGATGATTCTGAAAGGTCTGCCCCTTCCTTTTGCCCTACCTCACCCCCCAGGCTGGGCAGGGCTCCCAAGCAGAGGGGGCTCATCTTCTCTCTTGGGGGCTGGAGGGAGTCTGGAGTTTGTAGGCCTCTTCCTTGGGCAGACCATTAGGGGGCACTTGGACACCATTTGTAGCTCCCCAATGTCCTTCTCAAGGGCATTCGTGTGTCTGCAAAGAGCCTGTGTAGGGAAACATTGGAGAAGGGTGGGGCTGGGGACCTGGTCACCTCCTTTATTTCAGCTTGGGCCCTGGTCCAGGAGGGACAGAGCAAGTGAACGACTTCCGAAGGCCCGGCTTTGTGGGCATTTGTGGAATTGTGGGCCCAGAGCCCCGCTTCCAGGCCCAGCTTTGCAAAGATTTGTGTTGTGTCGTGGGTACAGCCCCCTCCCCCATCTGCATCTCAGGATGGATTTACTCTGGAAAATGAGGAGGCTTCATGGATGTCCTCTGCTATCCCAGAAATCTGGCCCCTAGGAACTCCAATCATTCATGTCGAAGAAGGATTAGCCTTCAGCCAGTCAACCAACATTTATCAAGGACTGTGCTAAGCTTCCTGGGATACCAAGAAAGGCAAAAACACAGACTTGGCCACGGAGCAAAACCAGACAATGAGGAGAGGAGGCCGAGTGAGCCTTAGTGGCAGGAAATGCTTCTTTCCCAAGAGAGCCAGCCTGAAATAGGAGGAGCTTTCTAGGAAGGAGTGAGCTCCCTGCCCTGACGCAGCTTCAAGCTTCACTGGTCATGGATATCTTGGAAGGCTTTCCCACTCAAGTGGGGCCAGGCTGGACTCGGGGAGGGCCTCTCTGCTCACATATCTTACCCAGCTCCAGATGACTGAGCTTATCCCATTGGTTTTTGTTTTTTTTTTGTTTTTTGTTTTTTTGTTTTTTTAATTAAAGCTTTTTATTTTAAAAACATATGCATGGATAATTTTTCAACATTGATCCTTGCAAAACCTTGTGTTCCAGATTTTCTCCTCCTTCCCCACCCCTTCCCCTGGATGGCAAGTAATCCAATATTTGTTAAACATGTTAAAATATATGTTAAATAATAATGCTGCACAAGAAAATCAGATCAAAAAGGGAAAAAATGAGAGAAAACAAAATGCGAGCGAACAACAAAACGAGTGAAAATGCCGTGTTGTGAGACTTATCCTATTGTAACCAATAATTGTATACATGGACTCATACCTAGGCACATGTATGTACATACACACATACGTCAGCATTCCTTGCCAGCTTTTCTGTTTGTTGTAAAGCTTTTCCCTCCTTCACATTTTCTCATCTTCTCTGGGATCCTGGGAGGGAGGGCAGAGATCATTCTCCTTTCCTGACTCCACCTACCCACTCCAGCGTAATCTATGGGATGAATAGGGGATATGAATAGGGGATTAAAAGAGAGGAATATTCCTGAGATGGGAAGACTGAGAGCCTGGAGACCCGAGTTCTAGACCCCCTCAGTCACTGAGACTTGCTTTGAAACCTTGCTTTTTCTCTTGGGTCTCAATTCTCTCATTTGTAAAAAGACAGGGTAAACAAATGTTTAAGAAGTTAAAATGAGCCTCTTCTCCTTCACCACCCCCTGAAGAAATATTAGACTCAAAGGCCTGGATTTACCTCCTGACCTCAGGAAGGGAAGGGAAAGGGGAGAGGGAGGCAAATGTTGAAGTCATCAAGTGCCATCCGAGGCCTCAGTGGCTTTCAGAAATGAACAATGTCTCCTAACATACCGCATTCATAAGCCACTCATACCATCTAGGTTCCAGAGGCTGGTGCCGATGAACGCAAGGCACCCCACCCCCACTTTCTGCCACTTCTGTCTCTTCAGGCTTCCTGAAGATTCTTCCCACAAATCCAAAGAATGGGACAGAGGTAGGGTTTTTTTTTTTAAATTAAAGCTTTTTATTTTTCAAAACATCCGCATGGACAATTCTTCAGCATTTGCTCTCGCAAACCTTATATTTCAATTTTCCCTACCCTTTTCCCACACCCTCCCCTAGATGGCAAGTAGTCCAATATGTGTTAAACATGTTAAAATATATGTAAATCCAATTTATGCATATATATTTGTATAATTGTTGTGTTGCACAAGAAAATCAAATCAAACCAAAAAAAAGAAGCAAAATAAAACGCAAGCAAACAATAGCAAAAAGAGTGAGAATGCTATGTTGTGAACCACAGGCTTCTCTCTGGGAGTAGATGGTTCTCTTCATCACTGAACAATTGGAACTGGTTTGAATCAAGAGATAGTTTGTTACCCAAAATCAGGCCCTAAGGAGCTCAGTTCCATGGGACAAAAAGGAGCAAAATAGTGGGTTGTTTCTGCCCCAAATTAGCAAATGTCCAACTATCAATAAACAGAGACAGAGTCAGTGAACATTTATGAAATGCCTACTATATCCCAAGCACTGTGCTAAGTGCTGAGGATACAAAAAAGGCATATCACAGTCCCCTTCCTCCAGGATCTCATGGGGAAATTCATAAAAAGAAACTGAGAATGGGGGAAGGAGGTTACCTGGCTCTTAGACATGATGGAGTCCTGAAGTCAGAATGGGAAATGATCAAGGGAATTAATGAAGAAAAGCAAATGAAGGAAGCCTAGCTGTACCAGATCTAAAAACTATATTACAAAGCAGCAGTCATCAAAACCATTTGGTACCGGCTAAGAAAGAGAGGAGTCGATCAGTGGAATAGGTTAGATTCACAGCACAAAATAGTCAATGACTTAGTAATCTAGGGTTTGACAAACCCAAAGACCCCAGCTTCTGGGATAAGAATTCACTATTTGACAAAAACTGCTGGGAAAACTGGAAACGAGTATGGCAGAAAGTAGGCATTGACCCACATTTAACACCTTACACAAGATAAGGTGGAAATGGATTCATGATCTAGACACAAAGAGTGATATTATAAGCAAATTAGAAGAACAAGGAGTACTTTACCTCTCAGATCTGTGGAGAAGGAAGGAATCTGTGGCCAGAGAGAACTAGAATTCAGAATGGGAAATGATCTGAGGAGGTGTGTTTCAGAGTTGAGTTCATCTTGCGGAATGATGACTTGCTAGAGTCTAGGAAAGCATCCTCATCTTGGTGATACACTGAGAAGGAAGACTACTATATGAGTAGACTTTTACCCACTACTACCACTTCCTTAGACATCCTGCTGAAGATAGCTTTAGACTTCGAACTCAAGATCACCAGGAATAGGATACCTCCCAAAACAACTACCTTCCCTGCTTCCAGTTTGGCTCCTATAGTCATCCCTTGGAAAGGGGCAATCCCTTGGAGAAAGAGCATACATTCCTCTACCAGCTTCTGCCCAATGTCACAGCAGGATCCCAAGGATCCTACGAATGGCAGCACCCTGGAGACCACTCGTCCTGCTTCTGACTTAGCTCCCCACAATCTTCCTGCCAAAAACAAACTCAATGGAGATGGGATGTGGGTTTTTGCTGAAGCCCCTGCCCACTTAGTAGCCACAAATAATAAAAACCCAGGGAAGAAAGTTCTCAACACCAAAGTCTTTGGGGCTGTCAGATGGTGCAAAAATCAGAAGCAGATATGATTTCATCAGTGGAAACAGCATTTAAGAAGAGGCGTTACCATCTGCTTTGCATCTGCACCAAAGGGACTATGGGACTTTTCATCTGATTTAGAGTTAGATCTTCCTTTATACTGTATCTTTCTAATGGGGAAGGAGTTCTAATGGAACTCCTTGAGGGCAGGGACTGTCTTACTTCTCTATTTGCATCCTCAGTACTTTGTACATAGTAAGCATTTAATAAATGTTTTTATTTCTTTCATTTATTCATTTCATTCAACAAGCATTTATTCTGTGACTGCTCTGTACCAGGCCTTTCAGGCTGGCCTAAAGGTCTCCTTAGAGGCTGGTATAAAAAGACCAATCTAGCTCTACTCTCATCTTCTAAGGGAGAGAAAAAATATGAATACAGAGATGAGTATATAAAAACCACATAAAGTACATACAAATTTAACTGGGGTGAGTTAGGAACTAGAAGGAGTAAAAAAAAGCTTCTTGTTGGAAGAAAAGAAGCAAGCATTTATTAAGCACCTACTATGTGCAAGGAACTGTGCTAAATACTTTACAAATACTACTTCATTTGAACCTTTCAACAACCCTGGAAGAGAGGTGTTATTAGTATCCTCATTTTATAGTTGAGGAAACTGAAGCAAACAGCAGTTAAGGGACTTGCCCAGAGTAAAACGTTTAGTAAAAATCTGAGACAGTTTGAATTCAGGTCTCCCTGATTTTAGGTTCATATTCTATCCTCTGAACTTCAGCTAAACTTTGAAGAAAATGAATTTCTAAGAGAAACAGAGCCCTGTGCTACATACTTTATAGATATTATCAATTTCTCTCCTTCCTCCTCCTCCTTTTCTTTCCCTCTCTATCCCTTCCTCTTCCTCTCTCATTCTCTCTCTCTCCTTCCTCTCTCCTCTTTTTTTTCCTCCTCCTCTCCTTCTCTCTCTCTTTCCCAATCCTAGAATATAGAACTGAATTTTAAAGAGCCATAAAAATGCATGTCATCCAACCCCTTCAAGGAACCAGAGTCCTCTCCCTCACAAGGCAGCCTATCTGATGCTGGACAGCTCCAGTTGTTAGGAAGTGCTGCTTTTCATTCTTCTGAAATCTGGGTCTTAACTCCCTCCCTTCTTTCCTTAGCTCGAGGGGGGAGGGGAAACAGCACCAGGCTAAGGTCTCTTCCTTGAGGATTTCCTTGACTCCCCCCTCACTCCTATTCTAAATCCTATTGATTCTATTTCTTTTTGTCCCCTTCTTTCTCTTCACACGGGCCTCAACTCTGTTCATCTCCTGTTGCCATAGCCTCCTTTTAGGTTTCCTTGCCTCTATTGTCATCCCCCACCCAGTGGAAAAAGTGGTATTTTAAAGCACTGTCTGACTATGCTTCTTCCCTGCTCAAGAAAGCCCAGGGCTCCTTCTTGTCTCTAGAATCAAACACAAAATCCTCTCTACTTCTCTGGGCTTATCACCCATCACTGTCCTCATGCTCTCTCTGTACACAGCAGGCAGTATTTTCCTCTTTGGTCCCCATGTCTTCCTCTCTGGCTACAATCAATAATGAATAAGGAAGAGCTAGCATTTATATAGCACCTATTATATGAATCATTGTGATTATTGGC
Source organism: Sminthopsis crassicaudata (assembly GCF_048593235.1). Lineage (NCBI taxonomy): Eukaryota > Metazoa > Chordata > Mammalia > Dasyuromorphia > Dasyuridae > Sminthopsis > Sminthopsis crassicaudata. The sequence continues at coordinate 25,155,536 of NC_133620.1, forward strand.
TCCATTGATTCTCACAATAACCCTAGGAGCTATTATTAACCTCATTTGATAGTTGTGGAAACGGAGGCACAGAGAGAGGTAAAACGACTCGGCCAAATCAATCACTTAACCCCTGCTGGCCTCAGTTTACTAAACTGTAAATTGAAGAGAACAATAGTACCCACCTTCCAGGACTGTGAAGATCCAATGAGATAATCACTACAGATAGTTCGCACAGGGCCTAGCACAAATGTAATTTGTATTCACTTCCCTATTCCTAGACCCCCCTAGGAGGGGGAGGTAGAAGGAGAAGGCTGGCATCTCAGGGTATGGAGCTGCCCCCCCCCAGACAGCCAGAGTCACTTGATGGGGTCCTCTTGGGAGCTGGGAGGGGGGAAGCTGCTCACATTGGGCACCTCCTGTTATGTGATCCCACTTAGCAAATGGAGGGGAGGAGGAGGGGGAGCCCTGATGTCAAGTGAGAGTGGATTTCAAAGGGAGAAAAATGGTAATTGATATTTGAAAAAAAACCCAAGCCTGCTCTGATTAGCAGCACTAGTGCCTTTTCCATTAAGAAAATGACCTTAGTCGTCAAATGGGATAAATGCTGCAGGGCGGGTTTCTTGGTCCTTTTCTCTCTCCCATCTTTCAATCTCTTCCCGGTCCCTGCCTATTCCCTGTCCCTAAGTCCCTTCCTGCTCTCATAGAACATGGAATGTCAGAGATGGGAAGAGCTTTAGAACAAAGAATATCGGAGTTGAGAAAGGTCTTAGAATATCACAGCTGGAAAAGACCTTAAACTTTACAGCTCAGTCAGCCCATAAGCATTTATTAAGTGCCCACTGCATGCCAGGCAAAAATGAAACAGTCCCAACCCTCAAGGAATTTAATGTATCAATTAATTATGTATTAGATTTATTGACTAATTAATTGCTTCACGTAAGACTACAAAAGAGAAGAAGAGCACAGTCCCTGCCCTCAAGAAGCTTACCTTGTGCTAAGAGTACATACTTACAATACATAAGGAAGGGAGTGATCAGGAAAAGGAAGGACTCAAAAAAAAAAAAAAAAAAACCAGTGGGATATTTGAAGAGAGAAGATCACTCTGAGCTGAAATTTTAGGCAATTCATGGAGTTTTCTAAAGCAGAGATGAGAGAGAGCATTCCAGGCATGGAAGGCACAGCTGCCTAGAGCAGGATACTTCAGTCAAGTCTGGTGAAGAGCAATGCTTCCATCTTGAATGAAGCAGGAGAGGTTACAGGAGAGGCGAGAGCTGGGTTATAGGGGACTCTGGGTGCAGGCTGAAGTCTGTCTTAAAAGCTCACTAATTGATCCTGGGCAAGTATCTGGCTCTGTGGTGGATTCTTCATTTCCAAAATAGTGGGGTTGGACTCAGTGACTCCCAGGTTCCTGCTCAGAATCAATGACCTCAAGAAACTTGCATTTTATCATGCAGACAATAGAGGGAACTAACTGGAAGGGGCCTTGGACCATGGGCGGATTCTCAGAGATTTTCTGGCCCAATCTCCTCATTTTTGCGTGATGGAGAATTGAGACCTAGAGAGGGGCATGACTTGTTCATGATCATAGGAGTCAGTGACAGAAGCCTGGCTAGAGTACAGCTCTCCTGCCCTGAGCCAGGCTCTGTCCCCACATCCTACTTCTCTCTAAGCCTGCAGCTTTGACTTGCTCGAGCCTTTGCTCAGTTCCTAGTTTTTCCTCTCCCCTTTGATTTCTGGTACTCTTGTTTGAAGAGGATTGCCTTGGAGACCAGGCTGAGGAAAAACCAGGGCCCTAAGTTCATGCTGTTGGGACTGACTCTGGCTCTTTTGTTCTTTCTTCCAACAGTCAGCTCTTCAGGCTTAAGGTAAAGATCAGATTATGGACCATTGATCCAGATCTCTAATTTTTTTTTTGTTTGTTTTCACAAGTTGCTTAAAGAGTCTGTAAAATGTTCCATTGAATAGAGTGGATAGATTGAGTCAGGATTCATTTTCCTGAGTTCAAGTCTGGTCTCAGATATTTAGTAGCTGTATAATCCTGGGCAAGTCACAACCTATTTACCTCAGTTTCCTAATCTGTAGAATGAATTAGAGAAGGAAAAGGCAGTATCTCTGCCAAGAAAATCCCAAGTGGGGCCAAGAGGAGTTGGACATGATTGAAATGACAGAGCATGAGAATTAATGGTGGTCTGGTTCAGTGAAGGCCCTATTAAGAAACCGTGCTCGGTGATGGCAACTTCTCTCATTATCTTCACCTGTCTGCCCCCCTTTTTCCTGATCTTCTCTCTCTTTTCTTCAATTTCACTTATAGTCTCTTCACTCTGTCTCTATTCTTTTCCTGTTTCTCTCTTCTTCTCTTCTCCTGTCTGCCCCATTTCCCCTTGTTTCCATTTTTTCCTCTTTCTTTTCATTCTTTCAACTATGTCTTTGTCCTTTTCTCCTGTCTCTCCCTGTCTTCCCCTTTGCACTCTCTATCTCTCTGTCTTCTCTGTCTGTCTCTGTTGCTTTCTGCCTCTGTCTCTGTTTCTCTCTATCTCTCTCTGTGTCTGTCTCTTTGTTTTCATCCTTTCTCCCCCACGCTCCTTTTCCCAGTTGAGGTCAGATAGCATGACTTTGTCATGAATCCAGTCAGCACCCCTCATAGCCCCATCAATACTCAGTAATGTAGTGGGGAGCCAGCAGAGAAAGCAAAAGGTGGCAAAGTAAGGCTAAGGAATATGGGTCAGAAACTGGGGAACATTCCAGAATGGAAGGCATCCGACCAAGAAGAGAGTGAAACGGAGATGGAAATCATAGTGGAAGAACAGAAAGTGATTCTAGCAACAAAAGGAGTGGTGGTAATGAGAAGTAAGCTGTGAGATGCTTGGCAGGACAAGTGGCTGTCACCGGAGATACTGAGGGACTGGAGACCAAGCCAGAAGAGAATAAATTTAAGGCACTGAGGATGCTTGGCTTGGAGAAGAGAAGCCTCAGGAACCTGGAACTAGAAGTGATGTGAGTCCTCCCATTCAAAGATTTAGTATCTGTCAAGAAAACCCCAAATGGGTTCACAAAGAGTTGAACATGACAGAAAAATGACAGAACAACAACAAGATGTACCTGGAACTGTGCTAAATGCTTTATAACTATCATCCACTGCCCCCCATTATGAAAGGGAGAGCGATTTAGGTATGGGTTGTCTTGGCTGCCTCCGAGATTCTGCTTGCTCTCCTTTCCTTCCTAGGAGGCCAAAAGGAGACACAAAAGAACACAAGAAAGCCTTTTCAGAAGCTCACATTTGTCCCACCCCCCACTGGACAAGAGAAGACCATGAGGCTCAAAGAGAAGCTTATCCAAACTTACAGATCAAGTGAGTAATGGCAGAACTGAGGCTAGAAGCCAGCTCTCCTGGCCCCCAAACTAGGCTTACTTTATTCCTTCCTTCTCCATCACCTTTTCCCACATAACTCTAGCCTGTCTCATCTTGTTTCCTTTTTAATTTTTCTCCCCCTTTCCTCTTCCTATCTTCCCTTTTCTCCCTCTTCCCTTATTTCTTCATGTCTGGTCTTTGCAGAATTCAAAGGCTAAGCAGTAATTGCTTTTTCTTCCTCTTTCTTCCTTTGTCATCCCCTTTTCCCTTCCCCCTCCCCTCTCTTTCCTTCTATCCTCCACATTACCCTCCCTGCTCTGTCCCCATCTCTTCAGCAGAATTCAAGTACCAACCAACTAATGGCTTTGAAGTTTGGGTTCAGCTCAGCTACTAACCAAGTGGGATGAATTAAGTTAATGGCCCTACAGGTGAAGTCAATCTGGCTAAATTTATTGTGATTCTACACTCCCTTGCCTGCTTTTATTGGCAGCTGTGGGAATTATGATGAGCATTTACTGCCCCCCAAACCTTTATATGCAACTAGGCCTCTGAATCTGTGCTGCTCATTGGGCTTTCCTGGTCCCAAGGATCTTCCTGGTCTCAAAGGTCCTTGGTCCTTTTCTTTCCTCTCCCTCTCTCTCCTTTCCTTCTTCCTTCTCCCTCTCTTCCTCCTCTTTTCCCAATCATGCTTTATTTTATTCCTTGACCATTTTATCATGAGATATCTTCCTGATACCCCATCCACAGATCCTTTCCCTCTCTGAAACCATAGCCAAATATGTATTAAACATCTATTGTATACCAGCAGGGTGCTGAGGGTTGCTCAGGAGTTAGAGTGCCAGGCTTGAAGTCAGGAAGACTCATCTTTGAGTTCAAATCTAGTCTCACTCAGACCCTTACTAGCTGTGTGACCCTGGGCAAGTCATTAAACCCTGTTTGCCTCCATTTCCTCTTCTGTAAAATGAGAAGGAAATGGTAAACTATTTTAGTATCTTTGTCAAGAAAATCCCAAATGGGTTCACCAAAAGTTGAACATGACAGAAAAATAACTGAACAACAAGAAGATGTACCTGGAACTGTGCTAAATGCCTTTACTGAGGCTGACATCCTAGAACCCAAGACTTAAAAGGTCAACTTGGCCAGAGATCGATGTAGATGTGTCTTCCCTCTGCCCATACAGATACCAGTCTAAGCTTTATTGCATGATTTAGCTAAAAATATCTTCCCTTGACCTCTAGCTTTCTGTTCCTGGACCCCATTGCTCTCAGCTAGGTTTGTGTGGGGAGAATGGCCCTGTCCTGCCTAGGATTCCATGCCTTTCCATTTTACAAGCACCTGTTCTAGTGCTCATTCTGCTAGTAAAGTCTTCAGAAACATTAATTGGGGAGTTCGAGGAAAGATACAAGATCTCGTGGGCTCACAGAATGTAAGAGCTAGAGGTGCCTTAGAGACCATCTAACCCAGCCTCCTGATTTTATAGATGATAAAACTGAGGTACAAAATACTTTATTAAACTCATGAAGCTTTTGCTGAATCCCAGTGGAATCTGCATTCAAGCCCACCTCTTCACACTCCAGGACTTTCCCTTATGATATGACTGCCCTGTCTTTAATCAGTCAATCAACAAGCATTAATTGAGGGCCTACTATATGCCAAGCTAGGTTTTTTTTTTTTTTTTTTTTTTTGCTGAGGCAATTGGGGTTAAGTGACTTGCTCAGGGTCACACATCTAAGGAAGTGTTAAGTGTCTGAGACCAGATTTGAACTCGGGTGCTCCTGACTTCAGGGATGGCACTCTATCAAGCTAGGATTTAAAGATAAAAGTGAAATGGTCCTTCCCCTCAGGAAGCTCCCGATGGTGACAACGTGTACTTATAGAGGTAGATACAAATTAGATAGGAAGCAGTTTGGGGAGAAGGGGGAAGCGTTGGCAACTGGGGGATCAAGAAAGACTCCATGTGAAAAGTAATTTAAGCTGAGCCTTCAGCCACATCTCCCAACTTTGTGGGGTGGGAGAGGAAGGTGAGGGCAGCAGAGGGGAGGGGAGAGTGGGGCTATGAATATTTATAACAGATTTCTCTCACCAGAGGACACATTAAGTCTTGCAGCATAACCAAACTGAATTACCATGAAATAAACTTTCTTAATTAAACCAATTAAATTTCTTCTCAGTATGTAATTTAGAAACTCTGATAAGCCCTGGTAGAAAAGGTTCATTTTAGCCTTAAGCTAGCCTGGGAAGGAAGGAACATCTGGTCATTGTAAGAAAAGCCTGTTCAGTCCCTGGGCAAAACAGTGGTGAATGGCAGAACTATCCAGGGTGCTGAAACTATGGGCCGGAGGCTTCCAGAAAGGACACTGAGATTGGCCGACTGAACCTTTCAACTTGTGTATGCTAGCTCCCTTTTCTGAATACTAATGTTATTAGGAGTTGCTAATTTTTTTCATGTCTCTTCTAGTGATAGAATATATTAAGATAATGTATTAAATTGGAATGATTAAGATATACACATATGCATATGTTGAATATATAATTAAAACACATTAAGATATAGAATAGAATACACTAAAATGTGTAGATATGTGTGTTGTACACACATGCATGTGCACATATATTATCTATCCCATTTTAGGCTTCACAAAGCTCTTTCCTTGTAACAGGAGAGAGAGTGGTATGGTAGATAGAGCCTTGGACTTGGTGCCAGAGAAATCTGAATTCAATCCTATTTCTATACTTAAAAGTTGTGTGATTCTAACTAAGCCATTTGACCTCTGAGCCACAGACAACTATGTAAGACTTACCCAATTATAAATGGCTCACAAATTATCTTCATTGGAGTAGTGTGGTTTCATCAATGAGATCACAGCTCCTCACCTTATTTCTCACAGCAACACTGTGAGGTTGACTGCATAATTGTTATCATACCCAATTTTCAGAAAAGGAAACTGAGGCTTAGAAAACTAGCTGAAAAGCAATGTGATGTAGTGGAAAGAACCTTAGATTTGAGGCCAGAGGAATTGAGCTGAATCCTTTTCCTTCTTTGAAACTCAATTCTCTTTCCCATAAAAAGAGATTAAACTGTAGGACTTCGAAGGTCTCTCCCAGTTCTAAATCTAGGGCTCTTCAGTAGTAAAGGTTTTCTATTCTATCAGTAAATACTTATAGAATGTCTATGCCTCGATCCTATGTATCCCATTCTTCACTTCTGCATGGGACTTTATGATTATGATTTCCATCAAATGTCATTGGGCACTTATTCCAGCCCCCTAAGGCACACAAATCTAACATGTATAGATATGTGTGTTGTACACACACATATGTGCACATATATTATATATCCCATTTTAGGGTTTACAAAGCTCTTTCCTTGTAACAGGAGAGATGGAGTGGTTATGGGATTAAGGTTGCAAAGATTATTTTTTATTTTGGTTAGAATTGGACTTGGTAACTGGAGAGGTCCATTTCGACTCTAGAATCCTGTACGTATGCATCCTATAATGCGTACTTACAACGTCCCCGCTAAGTGCTTCTCCAGCTTTTAATAAGCATTGCTCCTCTTCTTTGAAGGTGGAAAGCAAGTCCCAGCAAGAGAGGGATGGTTAAGGTTTCAAAGCCCATCAGCGGCAGGGTTGTAACTCGAGACCCCATCTCCTGACTCCAAATTTAGTGCTCTCCTCACAAGTCTGAAATGGCTTTTCCTGGAACTTAATTATCTGGATGTTGATGCCCAGCTTCCCTGCTGGGGAAATGCCAGGTTGGGCTGTTTGACCTCCTCAAGGTCATGGAGACTCAGAAGTCCTGCTTATGCTGCTTACTAGCTGTCTAACTATGAACAAGTCCTTTGAACTTCCCGAGCTTTGGGTTTTTTTTGATCTTTGTAAAATTGAAATAATTATATTTGCACTACTTATCTACTGGAAGTATTGTGGGTATCAAATGAGGTAAAAACATCCCAAGGACCAGGGATTATTGCTATCATTAGCCAAGGTCAGGAATCAGGTCCTATGGTAGCCTGTATCCCGGCATCATTGATGCTTGAAAATGCTTTATTGATGCTTTTTGTTTTTTACATTACCATCATCATTTCCTGACGCACCCTCCTCTGCAACAAAGGAAAACAATTAAGCAAAACCTGACAAAGTGACCTTGTCTGTCGGCATATACAAAATTCTAACCCCACCTTCCTCCAGAAAGGAGGGAAACATGTTTCATCATGAGCTCTGTAGGACTAAGACTTTGTTGCAAGGATACCACTGACACTTCATAACAACTTAAGTCCTATATCTGCAGCATTTTAAGATATACAGAGCATTTTCCTCACAACAATCCTGTGAGGGAAACCAAACAAGTATTATTATCCTTTTTAACAGATGAGGAAACTGATTCTCAGTGACAAAGTCATAGGTAGGTCTTAGGTTAGGTCCTTCAGGTAGGTCTTAAGAAGCAGAAGCAGAATTTGAAATAGACCTCCTGTTTCCATGTTCAACATGGTTTCTTCTCCCCTGCGGGCTGTTAAGTTCATAAACTGGCTCTTTTTAGACTCTGGGTTCATTCTGCCAAAGTTCTAGATGAGTTGTAGGGAGATACCCCAACACAGCACAGCAAAAAGAGACCAATACAACCACTAAGCATGCTGTTGACCTTGGATAAGTTGTTGATCCATGTTGTGCATCAATTTCCTTGTCTGTTCATTAATTCCATCTCTGACAACCTCACGGATGAACAAATATCAAAATACATATGAGGCTAAGGTGAGGTGATCTGTATGAAAAGTCTTTGAGAAGATGAACAGACTCCTGTCCAGGGAGAGAAGAATAAGGTCAGGGGGCTGTAGGAGGCAGTGGGGGTCACCAGAGTCAGGGCAGATTGGCAGGACTGAGCTCACACAAATCCCAGAGAGCAACATTATGTCACACAGCATTTCAAGTAGCAGATTACAGACATGATCTCATTTGAGTTTCACTACAACCTGTGACCTGATGCTATTATTATCCCTATTTTACAGATAAGGAAACTGAGGCTCAGAAAGATTGAATGACTTACTCAGTATCACATAACTAGTAAGTATCTGAGAGGGATTCAAATGCAAGTCTTCCTGCCTCCAAGTTCAGGGTTCCATTCTCTCTACTGCTTGCCTTTCAGTGAGTCAGTAGCAGAGGCAAGACAGTCCGAGTTTCTTTGCTTTTTCCCTGTAGGTTTTCTTTTGTTCTCTGCTGTGCATTTTTTGCTTTATTTTTTTTTCCTTTCCCAGTCCTCCAGAAGGCTACAATTAAGCACATATAGACAGATAGGTGCATTGAAAGAGAGATATAGACAGATAATTTTACACACATATATATGCATGTACACATACACAAATATCAATATATATATTCATTCCTCTACATATATATTAAGACTATTCTATGCCTATTTCCACTTGTCTTCTGTTTCTCTGAAGATGGATAGTATTTTGCTTCCCAAGTCCAAGTCTTTCCATATTTTTCTCAGTCCACTGGCTCAGCATTTCCTACCCCACAGCAATATTCCAACATTATACTGTCTAGTTATTTTAGAGTCTAAACAATATTGACTTATATGGCTGACATATAGTGTACTTTCCCTCTTTTTATCTTTTGATTAAATCTATTTTAACTTTAAGTCAAAATCTTGAGTACTACCCCCTTTTTTTACACATTAAATTCTATTCCTGATCTTTATTTTATGTTTATGTGTATCTCTAGGTTGGTTTGTTTTTTAACCTCAACCCAGCCTCTTTTCCATTAATTCAAGCTCCTCCCCTTTACTTCTCTCTGAGCTATACTTCTGACTCACTGACTTTATTGCGCCACAGAAACCTCTTTATCCTGCAAGTTCATTCCAACTATAGATTTCTCATAATGGAAGTACCTTCTACCTCCTAGGCTTCTTCCTCTGATAATCTGGTTCCTTTCAGAGCTTGCGTTTTTTTTTAGTAAAGCTTTTTATTTACAAAACATATGCATGGGTAATTTTTCAACATTGACCCTTGTAAAGCTTCAAATTATCCCCTCTTTCCTCTCACCCCCTCCCCTAGCTGATGGGTAGTTCAATACATGGTAAATATGTTAAAATGTATGTTAAATCCAATATATGTATACATAGTTATACAGTTACCTTGCTGCATAAAAAAATTGCATCAAGAAGAAAAAAGACTGGGAAAGAAAACAAAATGCAAGCTAACAACAACAGAGAGCTTGAAAATGCTATGTTGTGGTCCACATTCAATTCCCATAGTCCTCTTTCTAGGTGAGATGGCTCTCTTCATCACTGAACAATTGGAATTGGTTTGAATCACCTCGTTGTTGAAGAGAGCCACTTCCATCAGAATTGATCATCTTATAGTCTTGTTGCTGCTGTGTACAATGATCTCCTGGTTCTGCTCATTTCACTCAGCATCAGTTGATGTAAGTCTCTCCAAGCCTCTCTGTATTCTTCCTGTTGGTCATTTCTTACAGAACAATAATATTCCATAACATTCATATACCACAATTTACCCAACCATTCTCCAATTGATGGACATCCATTCATTTTTCAATTTCTAGCCACTACAAAAAGGGCCGCCACAAACATTTCTGCCCATGTGGGTCCCTTTCCCTCCTTTAAGATCTCTTTGGAACATAAGCCCAGTAGAAATACTGCTGGGTCAAAGGGTATGGACAGTTTGATAGCCCTTTGGACATAGTTCCAAATTGCTCTCCAGAATGGCTGGATTCTTTCACAACTCCACCAACAATGCATCAGTGTCCCAGTTTTCCCACATCCCCTCCAACATTCATCATTATCTTTTCCTTTCATCTTAGCCAATCTGAGAGGTGTTTAATGATATCTCAGAGTTGTCTTAATTTGCATTTCTCTAATCAATAGTAATTTGGAGCACCTTTTTATGTGATTACAAATAGTTTCAATTTCTTCATCTGAAAATTGTCTGTTTATATCCTTTGACCATTTATTAATTGGAGAAGGAATTGAATTCAGAGCTTGCATTTTAAGGAAGATATCCAAGTAGGTCATTTCTTTATTCCTCTTCAGGCTACACTCTTCACTCAGTGGACTTTCTCGACTATGCCCCTTCTCAAACACAGCTTTTCCCCACCCTTTTCAGCTCCCTTGTATGTGCTATCTTCCCTCATTAGAATGTAAGTTCTTTGAGGGTAAGGAATGTCTTTCTTTCTGTTTGCATTTATTCCCAGTGCTTAGCACAGTGCCTGACACACAGTCAGCACTTAAGAAATGCTTGTTGATGACTACATTGTATACTCTGGGATCAGTGCCAGGGGCCTTTAAGCTCAATATTCTGTCTCCATTTGAGTGGCCCATAGTGGTAGTTTGGTGTAATAGAAAAGAAACTGGATTTGGAATCTGTGACCTTAGGTTTAAATCTGAGTTTTTTCACTTACTAGCTGTGTGACTTTAGATAATTCTTTTTTCATACTCTCCAGGCCTGAATTTCCTCATGAGTAAAAGGAGATGGCTGATTTGCTTTATTAGGTCAGTTCTAGATCCTATGATCCTAGAAGTCAATCGATCACTAAACATTTATTAGGCATATATTATATGCCAGGCTCTGGGCTAGAAGTTGGGGATACAGCACAAAAAAGAGCCTTCCAAACTAAGCCCTTTGAGAATAAGGATTACTTCTATTTCCTCTGCAGGGAAGCCTAGGAGTTTCCTTGGATATTATAGAGAAGAGCACATAGAGAGTAATAAATATAGACTTATTCTAAGCTGAACCAGATTCTATTCTCTCATCTAGTAGCGACTCCTTTCCCCAGATCTGTTCTACACCCAATCCCTTCTCTACTTGTTGAAGTCATTTGCTTCTTCCATCAAGACCTAACGTGGATGCTCATTTTTTGGGAAAGATTTCCTGGTCCCTGGAAAATGAATGGATGTCCATCAATTGCAGAATGGCTGGGTAAATTGTGGTATTATAGATTATTATTGACTTACATGAACTGATGCTAAGTGAAGTGAGCAGAACCAGAAGATCACTATACACCTCAACAACAATACTGTATGAAGATATATTCTGATGGAAGTGGAAATCTTCAACAAAGAGAAGATCTAATTCAGTTCCAATTGATCAATGATGGACAGAACCAGCTGCACCCAGAGAAAGAACACTGGGAAATGAGTGTAAAGTGTTTGCATTTTTGTTTTTCTTCCAGGTTATCTTTACCTTCTGAATCCAATTCTTCCTGGGCAACAAGAAATTCGGTTCTGCACACATATATTGTATCTAGGATATACTATAACATATCTAACATGTATAAGACTGCCTGCCATCTAGGGGAGGGGGTGGAGGGAAGGAGGAGAAAATTCGGAACAGAAGTGAGGGCAAGGGATAATGCTGTAAAAAATTACCCAGACATATGTACTGTCAAAAAAAGTTATAATTATAAAATTAAAAAAATATTAAAAAAAAAAGATTTCCCGGTCCCTCAGCAGCTAGTAGCATTCTTTGTCCTAGAATCTGTCATGTCACTGTGGCCTCTCCTACATTCTTAATCCCATAACAATGTGTATTCTTTTATAGCACTTTAAGTTTAAATTTTTATACTTTTAAGTTTTTCCTTTAAACATAAACCTCTTTGCAAACAAAGTACCATGACAATGTCAGCTATGATAATTATTATTCATCTAATTCTCATCTAGTTTGATGAAGTTCAAATAGAAATGATTCTGGGACATGCAATTACCCTGCTAATATTCTTTCACTCTTAGGGTTTTCAGTAGATTTTTGCATCCAGCTAAAAGGTGACTAAAGGAATATATATATATATATATGTATATATATATATATATACATATATATACATATATATATTTGCAATTGAATGAAAGTATTGAGATAGAAGTTCATTTTTGGTAGATTCACAGGAAGTGTTTTTGGAACACTTTGGTTAATAGAGAGTTTAACAGGGACGATATCCATTTCATCCTATTACATGGTTCTGACTTCTGCTACATCTTTGTATTTGAAAAAAGTTTTAGTATACTTAGTTTGGAAATTTCTGGGTATTTGGGATGGCTACATCTATTAAAGCATTTTTAAAAATTTTTTATGGATTAATGAGATTTTATGGATAAAAGGGATTGTGGGTAATGATTCTGTCTGTGTTCATGTTCCAATTTCAGGACAGATTAAATTCTCAAGTAGATTTTGAAGTCTGTATTTGTAGCATAAAGATTCATTTTTTGTTCCTATAGGACAGTTTGGCATATATGTCTGACCACCTTGTTGTGTCCTGGGTATCTTGAGGTAGTGATGTTTGAGACCTGTGATATCTTGTGCGGTTTCTTTGGGTGATATTTTGTGCAGCCATGTGTTCCATGCTTCTTCGTCATTGTATTGTTGGAGCAAGCTCATGTTGGAGTCATCTTTAGAAGTATCACTTACAGTTGGCCCAAGATCTGTTCTTGGATTTTAGTCCCTGCACAGGCTTCATCCCAAAGTAAATCAATACTGGTTGCTCAGTATAGTGGGGGTGAACCTATTGTCACTTTTATTGTTGCCTAGTGAAGTGATATCTGCTTATTCTACAAGTAAGTCTCTAAGTTTTTAACTCCTTTGTCATACATCAGTATTGGATAAACATCAATTAATCCTCTTTTTCCTTTTTGATAAGAAGATCTAAATCTTTCTCTATGATGAGGGGACGGGTCATGCGTTTTTGATTGGTTACTTCCTAAATCCATCACCCTCCATTTTACTCTTCCAAAAGACCAGTGTTATATAGGTGTTAATGATGGTGATAGTGATTTTTTTCTTTTACTTATTTATTATATTACATATTCTAAATATATATATATATAATTATAATATCTACATTAATATTAAAATATGTAATATAGCATATAATTATATTATTTATATTATCTTTTTTATTAAAGCTTTTTATTTACAAAACATATGCATGGATAATTTTTCAACACTGACCCTTGCAAAACCTTCTGTTCCAAATTTCCCCCTTCTTCCCCCCACCCCCTCCCCTGGCTGGCCAGTAGTCCAATGCATGTTAAATATATTAAAATACATGTTAAATTCAACATTTGCATATATATTCATACATTTCTCTTGCTGCACAAGAAAAATCAGATCATAAAAGGAAAAAACTGAGAAAGAAAACAAAAAGCAAGCAAATAACAACAAAAAAGAGTGAAAATGCTGTGTTGTGATCTACACTCAGTTCCCACAGTCCTGTCTCTGGGTGCAGATGGTTCTCTCCACCACAAGACCATTGGAACTGGCCTCAATCAGGTGATGACGATTTTTTCACAACTCTGTGATATAATTAGCAAAATTATGATTATACTCATATTGTAGAAGAGAAAATTGAGGCTAAGAGAAAATAGATGACCTGCCCATAGATGCAGAAGCAATAGATGTTGAAGACCACTGGAATCTAGTCTTGGTGATTGCCAGTTCCAGCTCTTTATCCACAGTCATATTTCTCAGAAGCATCCAAGAGACTGGCACATGAAAGAGGGAAAGTATCAGTATTGCTTGGCACTAGAAGGGAAAGAGGTAAATAAGGGGTCACAGAGGCAGATTCATAGTTAATGTAATAGGAAAACTTTTCAAAAGGCAGAGCTAGCAGGAGACTTTTAGATGGAGTTCATTTATAAAGAGGAAACCAAGATCCAGAGAAGCAGACTTGCCAGCTTTTATGAACTCTGTCTTCTTAGAGCGGAGGTGGGGCCGGAGCACACTGAATTTGTGAAATCCAGGAAGTCTATTTTTCGTTTTCTTCTTGTGAGCTTGTTAACTGCTTCCCCTTCCTGTGGAAGATCTTGGGCTAGTTAATTAGAGAGAGGAAGGAATTACTGAGGGATTATCAGTGGATAAGTACACAGGATAAGCTGGTGGTCTTGGGGTACCAGTGGGGTGATGACTTGGAGGAGGAGATACCGTAGAGGAGATTCTAAGTCAGTACTTCCCTTCCTCCCAAGTCCCTTCTGACCCCAAGATCTTGGGATTCTGTGACATTTTCCTTAGTCTTATGTCATTTCACTCCCTTTCAGTAGAGTTATAACAAGGTATCTTGATTGGGGCTTTGTTTTACGGTGAAGAAATCAGGACTAATGGGTCAAAGGAAGGAATGGTGGCAACTTCTCAGGCGACTTCCTCTCTGGTACCATCCATTCCCATCAATCGGTCAATAAACATTTATCAAGCACCTACTATGTGTCAGATACTATGCTAAGCCCATGATAGGAACCTCTTCAGATGCACTTGAAGCTACATTTCAGGCAACTTCCTGGGGTCACTTTGGACTTCTTGTCTTGGGCACATACTTGCTTACTGATGTTCTGCCTTTTAAGTTCTTCATAGATATTCCAAACTGGAGAATGCCCCATTCCCTGATCATGAGCCGTTCTGTGCTATTCCTTCCTGTTTTCTTACATGCTTACAGTACCCAGAATTAAGTCTAGAATTCTCCTGTTGGAAATCTTTCAAAACGCAGGTCTCCTGGATCCCTGGGATCGGAATTAGAGTTTGAATCCTACCTTTGCTATTGTCACTTATGGTCCTGAGAAAGTCCATCTTTTCTATGGACTTAGGTATCTTTATTTATAATATGAGATCACTGGACTAGATAATTCTAAAGTGTCTTCAGTTAAATATTTAGTGAGTGCTTCTCAGGTACAAGGTTCTGAACACACAAAAGTGAGACTTCCTCTGACCCCTGCAACTTATGGTTTATGAGGGTGAGGAGGTTCCTTCTAGCTTGGATTGTTTTTATCTTTCTTTGTTTTCTTAGCATTGGCACAGGACCTGGCAGATTGCAGGTGCTTAATAAATGGTTGTGAACTTGGCTCCAAATCCTATACTCTTTGAATTTGAAAACTGATTGGGATAACTGGGAAATACTTTGTAGAGAAGGCAGCACCTGATTTCATGGGCTATCAAGGATCTCACAGTCTAATGGGGAGAGACAACATAAAAACAACTACTGTATGTATAAACAAGCCAGGATAAATAGGAGATAATCAAGAGAGTGAACGGACTCACATTGAAGGGGGATCAGCAAAGATTTCTCGGAGAAGTTAGAATTTTAACAGGAATGTGAAAGAAGCTAAGGGGTAGAGAATTCATTTTTTAAATTCAATTTTGTTTTCTTTTCAATTCCAAAATCTCTTCCTCCCTCTCTAGCTCCTCCATTCACCAACAGGGCAAAAAGTTAAAACCTTTACAAATATGTTTAATAATACAAAACAATTCTGCATTAGTCATGGAAAGAAAGAAAAAAGAGAAAGGAAAGGAAAGGAAGAACACAATTACTGCTTGTTTCTGTAATTCCTTCTCACTTGGCAGATCCCCTTTCTTACGGTGTCCTGGATCTGTGATCCCAAACTGGGTAGTGGGTGACAAGTCTGTCATTTGGTTCTTTCTGGACCCTAATCCGGCCACTCCCAATCACCTGCACAAGAATTAATTTTCTATTCAAGGTAACAGGAAGAATGAAACAGTTCTCCAAGCCTAACCCTGAGTTCCTGGGCCACTAGGAGCTCATTAGTCTGAGGGATGAAAATAGACCCATCTGACAATGATCACTTGGAACCTGTTGAGTATTACTGTTCTAAGGAGGGCAACAAGAAGGATGGGAGAATTCCAGGGTCTAATCCTGAGATCTTTGAACACTTAGGACTCATTAAATTAAGGAGGGAAGATGGGTCAAGGAGCCCCATGTCATCAGAAGTGTCATTTCATTACGCTAGCATGAACTTGGGAGTGCCCCAGTATGGGTCTGGAACCTCCTCTTTCTCTGATACAAACATCTCCCTATGATCACATGTATACAATAGCCAGATCTTATCTCTAGAGTCCACTTATACCTTTATTTATCTTCTTGTGTCAACCTGGGCTGAAAAAATTGACTTATTTTGATTTTTTCTTTCACTATGGGTCTGATGTTTTTCTAGATCTGTTTGGAGAAAAAAATTGAGGAGATCCCTGCACTTCTTCTAGCTACTCTGCCATTTTGGCTCCAACTTCATTAGGATTATTTACAGTATCAACATCTCAGTTCCTGAGAGGTCAGAAGCAAGAGGAATGAAATGGAGTCAATGGTCTTTAATGTCCTCCCCAGCTCTGAAAATTTATGTTCTTTCAATAAATTTAGGCTACCCCAGACCCTAACAGAATTGTTCCCAAGTGGAATGGGCTGCCATAAGAGGTGATGTATTCCCTCTCCCTGGAGGTCTTCAAACAGAGGCTGGCAAGTTATGTTGAAGTGGGGGGTTCCTTTTGAGATATAAATTGAACTAGATAGCCAATGAGATCTAAAACTTATTATTGACCTAGAGCTAGAAGAACCTATAAAGTCATTCAGTCGACCCTCTCAGAGGTGAGATTTGAATATAGTCTTCTGACTCCCAAAGTCAAAGCTTTTTCCAAGTACCATATTTTAATTCTGTGAAGGTGATATCTGATCTGGGTCTCTACATGTTTCAGGAAGTGGAAATGTGAGTTTAGAGATGTATCTTCAGTTCATAAGGTATGAAAATAGAAGGGATCTCATAGATTAAATAGTCCAAACTTTCCCATTTTTATAAAGAAAATTTAAGCTAAGAGAAAGAGAATAGACTGGCTCAGGGTGACTCAGGTTACAATTTTTAAGGGACAGAACCAGGATTTGAAACTCCAAGTTCAAGTCTGGGGCTCGTCCCACTATATTGGTTCCTGATTTTGTGTCTGAGGTAATGGTTTTAGTGAATCCTGCCATCTTCCTGCAGGGGAGAAATGAAACAGAAAGGAGGAGGAGACAGTGAGGAGGCCCTAGCATCAGACTCACAGGAGACTCAGCTTTGGGAGCCAAGACATTTAACTAGATTTGATGACTCTTTCTGGACCTTAATCCGGCCACTCCCAATCACCTGCACAAGAATTAATGTTCTATTCAAGGTAACAGGAAGAATGAAACAGCTCTCCAAGCCTAATCCTGAGTGCCTGGGCCTCATTAGTCTGAGGGATGAAAATAGACCCATCTGACAATGATCACTTGGAACCTGTTGAGTATTAATGTTCTAAGGCGGGCAATAAGAAGGATGGGAGAATTCCAGGGTCTAATCCTGAAATCTTGAGCACTTAAGGAAGGAAGATGGGTCAAGGAGCCCCAGTGCCATCAAAAGTTTCCCCAAATAATTCTATCTGCTTGAGTTTCACAAGCAGACCCTGGCAACCCCAACCATCACCTTCACCTGAAATTCTGTTTGCAAACCCCAAATCTTTCAGTTTAGAAGAAATAACTTCATTATATGATGGTTTTTTGTTTACAAATCATTTCTCTGAGCACCCTCGTAAGGAAAGGAGGGCTAGCTTTGGGTTCCCCATTTGCCAGATAAAAAGACTGTGGTACAGAGATAACATGTCCTGCTGAGGGTCACACAGCTCTCAAGTACCAGAGCAGAATTTGAACCCAGATCCTTCTTGACCCTGAAGTCAGATGTTTTTTGATTGATTTATGAAAGTCTAATCTTTCTCTAATCTAAGAATCTCCTTTTACAAATGAAAAACACTTTGTTGCTTCCATAATTTTTATGCTGTGAGAAGCAACATGATGTCATGGAAAGGATACTAGTCTGAGACCCTAGAAATCTGGGTTCAAGTCCTGATTAATCTAGCCCCATGAATTTGGATTTATTACAATCTCATCACTCTGTGCCCCCCAAATCTTTAGTGGCTTTCTATTATCCATAAACTAAAACCCCTCAGGCCCACCACAAACAGGATCCTGGGGCCACCTTTACAAAGTATTCTCCTGCTCCTCTTCTTCATGGAATCCAAACTCTAGCCCAGAGGATTATTAGTTATCCTCCAATTTCATCTTGCTTCCCTCTCACTCTATGCACTCCCATTGGCCATTTCTCCAAAACTGCAATGCACACCCACCCCTACCACCTAGAAGAATGCCTGGGACAGAGTATTTCATAAAGTTTATTGATTAATCAACTGAAATTTTCTTTCTTCAAGGCCCAGCTTCAGTACCATCTCATCCCCTAATCCATCCCTAATCAGCCCTGAAAGTGAACTTTCCCTCCTTTAATTTCCCTCAAGCCTTTTTAAATTTATAATCTCAGTTCAATCCCCTAATGTTGTTGACAAGGAGACCGGGGGCTGGAGAAGAAGCTTTCCCAAGGTCCCCCTGGAAGTTCTTTTCCCCATTACCTAGTGTCAAACTTAGGTGAGGGGAGGGAACCTACTCCATCTTCCCTAACCCTGCCATTTTTGTTCCCCCCTCGTCCTTTATAAAATTGGTATATTTAAAATCTCAGTTGAGCTGAGAAAGCCAGAGTCTCTTCCTCCTAAGGCTTCTTCTCTCAGAATGACTGTTCCTTCCCAAATCCAATTCACATCAGCCCAGCTGAGAGTCTTTCCCCACCTAGGAAGGCCTGCCTTTGATTGGGAGCTGTCCAGTGCTGAAGTTCAGTAGGAGCAACCCTAATAGCTAGCAGAGCACTTTTCCGTTTGATCCAACAACTCTGGGAGGTGGGCACTATTAACCACTACACAGAAGAGCAGACTGAGGCTAAGTGACTTATAGGGTCACACAGCTAGTGTCTGACATCATCTCTAAATCCAGATCTCCCCAGTCCAGATCAAGAGCTGTAGCCAGCGTCACCTAGAGGCAACGAGGAGGAGTCAGCTCCCTTCTGCTGGACTAGTGGGCATGACCCCAGCCACAGAACTGGGCAATCTACTTGACTCCAGGATTTGTTTCCTCATCTGTAAAATGGGTACTAATAGTACCTGTCTTACAAGGCTGCTATAAGACTCGAGTGAGAGTGTCTGCAAGTGCGTTGGAGACTCTAGAATTATCAGCTATTATTAGGGACCAGTTTATAGATCTCTCCTCCCCTCCATTTTCCAGAACATTATCAAGAAGTCCAATTAAGAAGCCACAGGTGAGTTAATAGATAATTCCCCAAGCCTTCTGAGGTGGTAGCTGCTACAGCCTGGCTCTGAATTAGACTCTTCCAACGCTCAGCAGGTACAAGAAGAAGGAAGTGAGTCCCTTCCCCACTGTGGACTGCCAGGCAAGCCGCCGCATGTGGGGGTGCCCATTCCCCCTTGCCATTGTCACTCTTCCATCAGAAGGGATTGGTCCGAGGCTGTTGGGCTGGCACACGACAGAATCCCAGATTTGGCAGGGATCCCAGAAGCCATCTCGTCCATGGAGTCAGAGGGATGTATCATGGCCACACTCAGACACCCTCAGAGATCTGGCGTCTCTGGAGGGACCCGGGATTCGGCTGTGGACCTTATTTCTGGGAGGTGCAGCCACATTGTCCCAGGCCTGAGTGTCCTTCTCAGAGATACAGAAGCTGGGGGAGGGTATAGCAACATCAAGGACCTGGGGGGGGGTTCCTATAAAGCCCGCAGCTCTGCTGCTGCTAACCTTCCAGGGTCCTGCCTGCTGTTTGCTACTTTGTTCTCCCAGGCCTTGCCCTTTGCAAAAGATGGGTCGGTGCAGCCGAGTCGACGAGTGATGAATGCAGGTGGGAGCTGGGTCAGAACTGGCTCTTCAGAACTGGCTCTTCCCTGACCCATGCGTGAATATGTCCTGAGCCCTCACTCCCTGTAGCTCCAACTTGGTTTGGATCTTGTCTCTTTTGCCCCCTTCAATGCTCCAGATGTTTCCATCTTTTCTTCCACCACTCTAGATACCTCTATCTCCTCCTCCACTTTTCCAGATGTCTTTATCTTCTCTTCCATTGTTCCAGATGCTCTAATTCTGCCTCCTTCTCTGTGGAAGAACAGACTGCTCCCTACTGCCCCAGACCTTCCTCTCTAAGACTGAGCAGCCTCAGGTGGGGCATGTGGGCTAGCTGGCCAACAAGCATTTGGTAGCCAAAGTGCCAGGTGGGGAAGCACCCCAGGACATGGAGCCAGGCTTAGAGCAGACCACCTCAACTATACCTATTACATCCCTGCTTCTCCTTGAAAGTCCAATCAAATGTCATCTCCTACAGGAAGCCTTCTCAGCATCCAGAGCTTGGCCACCCTTCCCCTTCTGGCCTGCCAAAGCACTTTTTGAGGGAGCGTCTTTCTAATGTATTTATTGTGGGCTATTCTGCTATTTCTCTGTGAGTTCCATGAGGGTAAGGGCTATGTCTTAGCTATACTTTGTCACCCAGCCTAGAGCACGGTACCCAGTAGCATCTTAATATGGAGGAATGTGGTATGGAGCTCACCATCCACAGGTACATCCAGAAGCGATTTCACTCCAGGGGGCTGAGGACTGTTTGTAGAACATGCGGCAGGGGACCTGAGAGCAATGGCTCTGGGAGACTCAGCTTGGTCTGGCGTTCCAGAGACATTCAGCAGAAGCAAAAACTTCTGGATGTGTGGTTACGAGCACAAGAGAGGAAGGGGAGCGGTTCTCTCATGTCATAGAGCCACAGTGGCTCTAAAGGTCAGAGAATGAAAGAATATCAAAGTGGGATGGGACCCCTCATCCGTGAACAAGAATCCCCTGTTTTTCTGAAGACTTCTGCTGAGGGAAAATGCACCACCTCCCTTGGCTCCCCATTCCATTTCTGGGACGAAGTTTTTTTTGTGTTGAGCCTGTATGACTGTGAATCCCCGCTTCCTCATTGTCCCTGGTTCAGATTTCTGTGGCTAAGCAGAGAAGCCCTGTCCCTTTTTCACATGAGAATCCTCCAAATATTTAAACACAGAAGTCTTGTACCATGTCTTCTTCAGGCTAACACCTATAGTCCTTTCAACCAGCCCTCATGTGCACCACAAGGGAATGGGAACACACTATCTATCCCCTTGCTCCACAATGGAGATGTTTCAAATGGCCTCTGGTTTCTTAAGGAGGCTGGATAAATGGCCCAAATCATCTTGAGGACCTTCACCATCCTGGATCCCTTCCTTTGGTGGCACTCTAGTTTGTCAATATTCTTCCTAAAATGGGATGCTCAGAAATACTTATGAGACTCCAGGGATAGTCTAATCAAGGGCCCCCTCTCTGGTCTCAGAAGGTGTGTGTGTCCCTCTCAATCCAGTCCAAGGCCACATTTGCTCTTTTCCTGCTCTATCCTTCCTGCTGCTGGTTCTTTTTGAATTCCCCTCCCTGTCCCACTCCTAATTTCCATATATGATTTTAAGTTGTGTCCTTATAAATAAGTTGATCCATTTAATTGGAATTCTCTCCTTCCTGCCTCCCTCTCCCATTCCCCGTGGAAAGTTCCAGTAGGGAAGTGGCCAGCACTGATTTCACCTTCGACATAAGAGTGAGCACCCACATACTTGGCAATCTTTTTCTTGTGTGAATAAGTTCTAGCTGAGGCCCTCAAGGTTTAGCTAGAGGCAGTGTGGTACACTGGAAAGAATACAAGCTTTGTAGTCAGAGGACATAGTTTCAAGCTACTTGCTACCTGTGAACAAACCATTTATAAACTCTGGGTCTCAGTTTTCTCCGCTGTAAATTCAGATATTGGTCTCTAAATCTATGATCTGGAAGGGACCTTAGAAGCCACGTAGTCCAGCTGCCTGTTTGGCAAAGGAAGAACTGAACCCCAGAAATATAGGATGTCCAGGTCATACAGATAATAATTAGCCAGGCAGGGACCATATCCAGGCCTTCTGACCCAACATTCTGTGCTATTTTACCCTACTTTCTGGCTACAAATCCATGTTGCCATGAATTGTCAGGCAGACAATGTCTACCCCTCTACCCCTCTAATGTCAGGCCCTGACATTATATTTACTTTTCTAAGGTACCTCCAGGCGCTGACATCCCCTGTTCTAAGGCCCTTCCCAGATCTGGAATCCCCTGTTCTAAGGCCCTTCCCATCTCTGACACCCATTTTCTAAAGCCATTCCAGCTTCAACATTCTATCATCCCACCACTCATTCCAGCTGAGAGCAGAGAATGAGAGCAGTTTATGTTATTCTACCTCTTTAGGGATTACCAAGGGTTTTTCTCAGACCAATAACCTAGGCAAATATTGTCCTTGCTTTTACTGGCCGACCTGGGAGCAGATTCAAGTCCTCCCACTGTTGCTCAGAGTCCCACAGAAGAGTGGCCACAGTGTCTCTTTCCGAGATGCGACAAATGACCCCAGGGGTTTCTCAGGGGAAGGTGGACAAGTGGCCTGGATCAAGGATGTCCTCAGCAGCCTCCCACAGCTCCCTGGGGCTTTCATTCTTCTGACCAATAATCACTGGCCCTGGGGTCAAAGATCTAATAGGACAATAAATCATGGTGTTGGACTGTATTGCCCCAGAGAAGAAAAAACACTGAGGCTTGAGGTAGTCCAGGAAGCCTTTCTGAAGCAGGAGGAGTAAGAGGAGGAGGAAATTGGGCTGATAAAAATCCGAAGCTGAGAGAGGGGAAAGACTTAGAGGTGGAGACCACTTGCAGAATGTCCTGACCAGGTAGAAAAAAGTAATGATGAGAAGAGGTAGGTAAGTCAGGCAGGCTAAGGGTGGGGCTATTAGAGCCCAGAAGCATCTTGGGATCACATTATCATTGATTTAGGGCTGGAAGGGAAAAGGGGCTCCAGATAATAAGTGATTGGCCCAAGTCCACCTAGGCAGGCTACAATAGAACCAAGAGAGAACCCAGAGCCCCGATTTTAAGTCCAGTATTGCTCCTCCTGGACCACGCTGCTTTTCTGTGATTTAGAACACGGCAGGTTATAAAGCAGATATTGGGTGTGGAAGCTGAGCAGGCCCTTAGGATCCCAGCTTCTGAGCTGGAAGAATCCTCAGTGTCCATCTAGTCCATCATCCTATGGGGGAATAATGGATGTTGGGACATAGAATGCTGGAACAAAGAAAATGAGATCTGGATCATTAGAACAATGAACACTAGAACCTGGGACTTGTTTACCACCACCCCCGCTTGCCCTTCCCCCTCCCCTCTTCCTCTAACCCAAGCCCAAGCTGCTCTCATTAATTCTTCATGTTAATAGCATCATCATCTAAATAAATGATTATGGTTTTCAATTAGGTAATCCCAGGGCCGGGGGCTGTTTCCCTTGGAGGTTACCAGCCAGCTGTCCTCAGCAGCATCCCCACCCTCCGGATGCTTCCGGCGAGACACTGTCCAGACGCGGTCACCTCTCCCACACAGGAGGCAGAGGCCGCCAGCTCAGCCATCTCCCCTCCTCAGAGAGCGCCAGGAGGCCCGGCTTCGGGCCCATCGTCCTGGGCAAAGATCCTTCCTCCTTTGTCAAGCAAGAAAGCCAGACCGGACGGTATCTGCCGGCTCTAAGGTCCGTGACCAAAGGTCACAGGACCCATAAACCATCAGTGGCAGTTCCTGGAGACCAGACTGTCTCCATTTGGGCCATTGTCCTCCCACTTCCCTGGGCTATCTTCCTTCATTAGAATGCAAGCTCTTTGAGAGCAGGCACTCTCTTGCTTGCCTGGTACTTAGCCTGGCATGTAATAAGCACTTCATTTTCATTCATTCATTCATTCATTCAAAGATCATAGATCATAGACCTTAGACACTGCTCTGGTCAACCTTGTCCAAGGTCATATCAAAAACGAAGCCGTTGTTGAGTCGTGTCTGATTCTCCATGACCCCACTTGGGGTTTTCTTGGGTGGTTTTCCATTTCTTTCTTCAGCTCATTTTATAGATGAATTAACAAAGACAAACAGGTCACACAGCTGTTAGTAAATGTCTGAGGCTGGACTTGAACTCAGGTCCTGACTCTAGGCCTGGCACCGAGCCACCCAGCACCCCCTGACAATATCAGACTCGGGACCAGATCCCCCAGCCCACTGTGTTGTTTACTCCATTCTGTTGCCTTTATTCACCATTAACCAACTCTAGATGGAGAGGACTTTTATTTTTTAAATTTTTCAGAGCGTGAACAGTTTTATTTATAAGTTAATAGAATCAAAGCGATCTCACACTTGAGCTTCCTGAAAGTAATTCTACTTACTCATGTGCAGTCCTCCCCACAGAGCCCTGTATGGTGTCGGTGACTGGCAGTACTTTCTTAAGCAGGTTCCATCAGGACACGGGCAGGGCGGGCTCCCTCAGAGCAACCAAAGATGATTTTCCATAAAATGATACTGTATGGAGTGTCCAGGCGTTCTGCAATAACAACAGTCTTTTAATGTTTGTTTTAGTTTTTTAAAAAAGAAATCTGTAACAAATAGCTCACTCCCCCTGAGAGTCACAGTTTGGAACAAGCAGGTAAAGGAGCCTGGTGGCTCGTTGGGACAGAGCCAGCCTGGGGATGCTGGAGACAGTACGGAAGGACTTGCCCGCTAGAGAGCTCCCAGCTTGCTGGCATTTTAGGCTCAATGGAGCACTTTCCTTAACACAAATCCTGAGAGGAAAAAGACAAATGCATTTATACCCATTCCAGAGACGAGGAAACTGAGGTTTAAATGAGAGGGGGTGGAACTGACTGAACAGAAGGAATAGGGAACAGAGAGTCTCAAGCAATGGCCTCTCACTCTAGTTCCAGTGATCTTTTCATGGCCCAGGCTGCAATACTTTCTCTTCATTCATTCAAATTATGTCTTATTGATTATCTTCTGTGAGTCAAACCAGGCAGGTGGGTCTGCTACGGGAAGCCGGAGGAGGCAATGATGTGGTCTCTGCCCTCAGCAAGCTACTGGTCTGGCTGGAAAACAGGAAACATATGGTAAGGACCTCTATCTGATGGAATAGGATTCTGGGCACTGACCACTTAACTCCTTGGAGTCTGTTTCCTCATCTGTAATATCAGGTAGCCTCTGAGGGCTAAGTCTATGATATTTTGTTCCCAGGATAGCCGGGGTTTCCGGGCACTGAGGGGAGAAGAGATTTCTTCAGAGTGGGTTGTGGTGGGCTAGAGTGGTCAGGGAAGGTTTCCTGGAATAGGCAGAGTTTCTACTAGACCTTGAAGATGGAGAGAGTTTGAAAAATGGGAGGGAAGGAGGGAAACCATTCTTACCTTTCCCATGCCTCTCTGCTGGCTTCTTTTCCTTCATTTATTTATTTTTAATTTAAAAACTTTTATTTATTAATTGTTTTATTTTCTTCTGATTATACATTTATATAAATTTTTAAATACATATTTCTTTATGAATCATGTTAAAGAAATATGAATGATGAAACATGACTCATATTGGGAGAGGAAAATCAGAACAAAAGGGAAAAACCACGAGAGAGAAAAAAAATACAGAAAAGAAGTGACCATGTATGTTGGTTTACATTCAATCTTCATAGTTCTCTTTCTGGATGCAGATGGTGTTTTCTATCCAAAGTCCAGGGGAACTGTCTTGGATCACTAAGAACCACGTCTTTCATAGTTGATTATCACATAATCTTTTTTTTACAGGACATTTGCATAGGTAATTTTTCAACATTGATCCTTGCAAAACTTTCTGTTCCAAATTTTCCCTCCTTCCCTCCACCCCCTCCCCCAGATGGCAGGTAGTCCAATACATTAAATATGTAAAAGTATATGTTCAATTCAATATATGTATACATATGTATACAGTTATCTTGCTGCCCAAGAAAAATTGGATCAAGAAGGAAAAAAAAACCTGAGAAAGAAAACAAAATGCAAACAAACAACAGATACAGTGAGAATGCTATGTCGTGGTCCACACTCAGTTTCCACGTTCTCTCTCTGGGTGTAGACGGCTCTCTTCATGACTGAACCATTGGAACTGGCTTGATTCATCTCATTGTTGAAGAGAGTCACGTCCATCAGAACTGATCATTGCATAGTCTTTTTGTTGCCGTGTATCAGTTCGTCACATAATCTTGATGTTACTGTGTATAGTGTATTCCTGGTTCTACTTGTCTCGCTCAGCAGCAGTTCATGTAAATCTTTCCAGGCTTTTCTAAAATCAGCTCGTCCATAATTTTTTATAGAACAATAATAATCAATTTCCCTCATATACTACAATTTATTCAGCCATTCTCCAATTGATGGACATACTTATTTTCCAGTTCTTTGCTACCCCAAAAAGAGCCACCACCACCATTTCTGCCCATGTGGGTCCTTTTCCCTCCTTTATGATTTCCTTGGGATAGAGACGCAGTAGTGACACTGCTGAGTCAAAGGGTATGCACACTTTGGTAGCCCTTTGGGCATAGTTCCAAATCCCTCTCCAGAATGGTTGGATCCATTCACAACTCCACCAACAATGCATCAGTGTCCCAGTTTTCCCATATCTCCTCCAACATTCATCTTTTCCTTCATCTTAGTCAGTCTGCAAGGTGGTACCTCAGATTGTTTTAATTTCTCTGCATTTGTTGCTAAAAACCCAGAAAAGAAAACTCTGGCCTTAGGGCTCATTCAGAGTAGCTACAAAAACAAGGACTGGCCAGGTGTGGTACAATGGAGTCAAAGCCAGCTTCCTTTAGGAAAGATAGGGTGTGTCCTTGTGGGGCGGAGCAGTCTCAGAGTCCCAGACCCAAAGCCTGGGGAGGACCTCCGAGGGTCTGTGCCTCAGGAGAGTCTCCTTGTCAGTGTAACCAGGAGGCGTCCGCCAGCCTGTGCCCGAAGTCTCCGTGAGAGAATCGCTGTTTCTGGAGGTTCTGGGCAGTTCTTGGACAGCCCCAGGCTGGGGGGCTGAGCACATCACTTCCAGCTGTGTCCTCCGGAGCCAAGCGGAGCGGGGCCTGTCCCCTTTCCCCTATGACAGTTTTTCAAGTACTTACAGACAGCCGCCCCTGCACGTCCCCTCTCCCCCATCATGGAGCCTTCTCTTCTCCTCCAGTCCCATTAGCAGCCCCCACTTGGCTCAGTCTGTGGTCCTCCCCTCTGCACACTTCCCTCCCCATCCAACGGATCACCTTCCCAAAATGTGGTGCCCGAACGTGGCGTTTCCCAAGGGGCCTGGGAAGGCGGAGGATGGCGGAACTTTTGCCCTCCCAGCCTTGCCTCTCTCAGCACTGGCAATGGTGCCATTGGCTTATCCTGAGCATCCAGGCAAGTAAAGGCTCCAGAAAAACTGATACCAAGCCCCACCTCCCCTCCCCCATCTTGGAACATTTACTTTTTGTGCCCCGATATGAGACTTTGCCTTTGTCCTAATGAAGCCCCAACACCAGCCCCCGGGATCTCTGGATTCCCAGACCGTCAGCGCCTCCCAGGTCAGGGAAGGAGTGTCCTTAAGCAAGAGCGGAATGGGACATTGGAGACTATTCTTCCCAATAACACATAAAGCAGAGAGATGAGGGGTCTTGGGGCAAGGGCTTGCTCAGAGTCACAGCTGAGTGAACAAGAGGGCCAGGGAGGATCTGGATTCTTGGAGCTCATGACCCCATCTGGGGTTTTCTTGTAGAGATGCTGGAGTTATTGGCCATTTTCTTCTCTAGCTCATTTTACAAATGAGGAAACTGAGAAAAACAGGAAGAGGAATCTTCTTGACTCCAGGCCCGGGGCTCACCTGTAAAGTAATATCTGCGGCACTGAATGAGAGAATATTTAAAGTATTCTGAAAAGCTAAAGGTCAGCTCTTGACATCATCATCATCATCATCATCATCTTCAATGATTTAACTTCATGGACCTCAGTTTCCTCCTGGTCCAAGACCAGGAGGCTCAGGCCCTCCAGAGCCACATCCCACCTGCTCTTGATCCCTCTCCATCCACCCGGGGATCATCCTAGCAGCACTGCTGTCGCCAAGCAGCCCCTCCTGCTGAGATATCGAATGGATTCGTCTCAAACCCCTTTCAGTGCCCCGCCTGCTGGCGCCAGGGCTTTGGCCTGAGGGGGACTCCCAGATGTGGCTTCCAGATGTGACCCTGGTACAGAAGGCAGCTTCTCCAGCCTCCCTCTGCCCCCCTTCCCCTCTGTCAGCTCCTCCCCCTCACTAAGAGAGAACTGCAGCCAACCCCTCGGCTGGGACCCAGGAGGATGGGGCCTCCTCCATCAGCCTCCAAGGGCTTTAATAATTCACACCATCCTTTCCCCCTCTCCCTCCCAAGCAGCCAATTAGTGCCAGGACAGCCATAATGTTTCCTTCTGGATTTGTCTTTCTCTCTCTCTCTCTTTTTTAATCCTCATCAATTAGTGGGGAAGTCATGAGGTCATAGACAAGCAGGCACAGAGCCGAATCCTTATTCCCTCTTCGGGGTAAAAGGGTGGAAATGAAGTTGTTAGAAAAATCAGGCCTGGATAAGTGAAGGAGAGACCAGCGCAGTCCTGGTTCTCGGGGCCCTTGGCTTGGCCAAAGTAGGGGCAGATGGCAGCTCTAAGGCAATGGGCCAATGGAATTTGGCCCATTAGTTACTTAATGTCACAAATAACGACGAGTAGAAGTTCAGCTGGAAAGCAGAGACAAGCTTGGGGGAGGGGACCCCAGAACATCTGATGGCGAAGGAAACTCAGAGGTTATCCAGTCCAGTCTGTACCTGAGTGGAATCTCCTCCACTCATACCCACCAGAGAACCACAGGGAATCACAGATCCCCCAGAGGGGATCTTACAGACCATCCAATTAAATCATTTTATAGATGAAAAAACAGGCCCACCAGGGGAAAGGTCACCAATATAAACTTCCGAAGATGAAGATGAAGAAGAGGAAGGGACATTCTCTCATCTGGCCGTGTCCATTTTTCCACAAAGAACATTTCTTAGATTTGACCTTGCTTCTCTATTTCCAAAGTCATTTTGCAGATGAGGAAACTGAGGATCAGAGGGGCTGAGTGACTTGGGGTCCTAAATTTTGAGCTGGAAAGGACCTCAGAAGCCGCCTATCCCCAGTTTCATCTTAAAACATGGCAACAGGAAAATCCAGATGGAGCTGTTCTCACCTTCCATTTCCATGTCAGTGTCCACTCTAGAGGGGGGCTGAGTGGAGGATCCTCAGTTCCGCGCTCCTGTGGGCTTGCAGCACCCCAGAATCAGAGAATCTCAGATGCGGAGGGAACCTGAGGGTCAGCTAGCTCTTCCCCTTGTGCTTGAGATGTAGTCTTCCCTGCAAGAACTCAAGGGAGGGAGGACTCACTCTCTCCTTGGGCAGTTCATTTCACTTTTGGACAATTCTTTTGTTAGGACATTTTTCTGGATATTAAACTAAACCTGTGTCTTTGCAGTTTTCTCCCATTGTTCCTGCATGTGCCTTTTGGGATCAAGTTAAACATCCCATTTAATGGGATGGACCTTGTGCCACTGAAGACAGCTATCTGGTCACCTCAAATCCTAAACCTCACCCCAAAACTTTCTCTTCTCTAGGCTGTCTCCTAAGTTCCCTCAAATGATCCTTGAGCCATCCTGGTTTCCTCTTCCATTAGAACGTATTTTGAGTCTTTTTGGATCCCCAGCACTCAGCATGGTCTCTGGTACATAGTAGGTTCTTGATAAATGTTTATTGACTATTGATCCTCTTCTGGACACTCATCAGCTTCTCAACGCCCTTTTATGTGATGCTCAGAACTCAACACCCCTCCCCAGAGTTGTCCACCTTTTTGTATATGGGATGCTGACTCTTCTAATGCAGCCTAAGATAAGCTTAGCTTCTTGTTTTCTATGTCACATTGTTGAGCTTGCAGTCTACTAGGATCCCTAGATCTTTTAAAAAATATTCATCAGAGAAAATACATCATTGAAAATTAGACTGGAACAAGTAGAAATGAATGACTCAAGGAGAAACCAAGAGGGAGTCAAGCAAAACCAGAGAAATGAAACAATTGAAAAGACTGTCAAGTACCTTACCAGAAAGACAACAGACCTGGAAAACAGATCCAGGAGAGACAATTTGAGAATAATCGGACTCCCTGAAAAATGGGAGGAAAAAAAGAGCTTGGACACCATTTTCGAGGAAATTATCAAAGAGAACTGCCCAGACGTTTTGGAAACAGAGGGTAAAATAGACATTGAGAAAATTCATCGATCACCTACTGAAAGGGACCCTAAAATCAAAACGCCAAGAAATATAGTGGCCAAGTTCAAGAACCATCAGACAAAGGAAAAGATATTGGAAGCTGCTAGAAAAAAACAATTCAGATATGGAGGATCCACAATAAGGATAACCCAGGATCTAGCAGCGTCCACATTAAAAGAACGCAGGGCCTGGAACATGATATTCCGAAAGGCTAAGGAACTTGGTATGCAGCCAAGAATAACTTACCCAGCAAGAATGAGCATCGTTTTCCAGGGAAGAAGATGGACATTTAACGAAATAAATGAATTCCATCTATTTTTGATGAAAAAAACCAGACCTACATAAGAGGTTTGATCTTCAAATACAGAACTCAAGAGACTTCTAAAAAAGGTAAAAAGAAATCTTGAGAACTATACTTTTGTCAAAAAAATATGTAAAGAACATATGTACAATTTGTCTTAGAAAATAGAGGTGGAAAGGAGATTATATCATAAAAAAGTACAAAGTGGTGGTACTACATCTCATGAAGAGGCAAAGGTAACCTATTATATCTGAGAGAAAGAAAGGAGGGAGATGAACATAGCGTGTATCAATAGACATATTCGATTTATGGTGAAACTTCTTCCACTTCATTGAAAAGTGAAAGGGAAGGAGTAAGCTAAGGGGAAGGGAATACAGTAATTTCGAGGAAAAGGGGTAAAATAAGGGGAGGATCTTTAAGGTGGGGGAGGGATCCTAAAAAGGGAGGGCTGTAAAAAGCAAGTGGTGTTTACCAGTTTAATACTGGATAGGAGGGTAAAAGGGAAGGAAAGGGGAAAAGCATAAGCAGGGGTTAATAGGATGGCAAGCAATATAGAATTAGTCCTTCTAACCATAAATGTGAATGGGGCAAACTGCCTCATAAAGAGGAAGCAGTTAGCAGACTGGATTAAAAGTCAGAATCCTACTATATGTTGTTTACAGGAAACACACCTGAAACAGGATGAGACATTCAAACTAAAAGTAAAAGGGTGGAGCAGAATCTATTATGCTTCAGGCAAAACCAAAAAAGCAGGAGTAGCCATCCTCATCTCAGATCAAGCAAAAACAAAAATTGATCTAATTAAAAGAGATAAGGAAGGGCATTATATCCTGCTAAAGGGAAGCATCAATAGTGAAGCAGTATCAATATTAAACATGTATGCACCAAGTGGTGCAGCATCTAAATTCTTAAAAGAGAAATTAAGAGAGCTGCAAGAGGAAATAGATAGCAAAACTATAATAGCGGGAGATCTCAACCTTGCACTCTCAGAATTAGATAAATCAAACCACAAAATAAATAAGAAAGAAGTCAAAGAGGTAAATAGAATACTAGAAAAGTTTGATATGATAGATCTTTGGCGAAAGCTAAATGGAGACAGAAAGGAATATACTTTCTTCTCAGCAGTTCATGGAACCTATACAAAAATTGATCATATACTAGGGCATAAAAACCTCAAAATCAAATGCAGTAAGGCAGAAATAGTAAATGCATCCTTTTCAGACCATAATGCAATCAAAATAACATTTAATAAAAAGCCAGGGGAAAATAGACCAAAAAATAATTGGAAACTAAATAATCTTATACTAAAGAATGATTGGGTAAAACAGCAAATCATAGACATAATTAATAACTTCACCCAAGAAAATGACAATAATGAGACATCATACCAAAATGTGTGGGATACAGCCAAAGCAGTAATTAGGGGAAGTTTTATATCTCTACAGGCCTACCTGCATAAAATAGAGAAAGAGAGGGCCAACGAATTGGGTTTACAACTAAAATTGCTAGAAAAGGAACAAATTAAAAACCCCCAGACAAACACAAAACTTGAAATTCAAAAAATAAAAGGTGAGATTAATAAAATTGAAAGTAAAAAAACTATTGAATTAATTAATAAAACTAAGAGTTGGTTTTATGAAAAAACCAACAAAATAGACAAACCCTTAGTAAACCTGATTAAAAAAAGGAAAGAGAAAAAGCAAATTGATAGTCTTGAAAATGAAAAGGGTGAACTCACCACTAATGAAGAGGAAATTAGAACAATAGTTAGGAGCTACTTTGCTCAACTTTATGCCGATAAATTCGATAACTTAAATGAAATGGAAGAATACCTTCAAAAATATAGCTTGCCCAGATTAACAGAGGAAGAAGTAAGTAGTTTAAATAGTCCCATCTCAGAAAAAGAAATAGACCAAGCTATTAACCAACTTCCTAAGAAAAAGTCCCCAGGACCAGATGGATTTACAGGTGAATTCTACCAAACATTTAAAGAACAACTAACTCCAATGCTATGTAAACTATTTGAAAAAATAGGGATTGAAGGAGTCCTACCAAATTCCTTCTATGACACAGACATGGTACTGATACCTAAACCAGGTAGATCGAAAACTGAGAAAGAAAACTATAGACCAATTTCCTTAATGAATATTGATGCTAAAATCTTAAATAAGATATTAGCAAATAGACTTCAGAAAATCATCCCCAGGATAATACACTATGACCAAGTGGGATTTATACCAGGAATGCAGGGCTGGTTTAATATTAGGAAAACTATTAGTATAATTGACCATATTAATAATCAAATTAATAAAAACCATATGATCATCTCAATAGATGCAGAAAAGGCATTTGATAAAATCCAACATCCATTCCTACTAAAAACGCTTGAGAGTATAGGAATAAATGGACTATTCCTTAAAATAATAAGGAGCATATATTTAAAACCTTCAGTAAACATCATATGTAATGGTGATAAACTAGAACCTTTCCCTGTAAGATCAGGAGTGAAACAAGGTTGCCCACTATCACCATTACTATTCAATATAGTACTAGAAACTCTAGCCTTGGCAATAAGAGCCGAGAAAGAGATCCAAGGAATTAGAGTAGGAAATGAAGAAATCAAATTGTCACTTTTTGCAGATGACATGATGGTATACTTAGAGAACCCCAAAGACTCTGCTAAAAAGCTATTAGAAATAATTCAGAATTTTAGCAAAGTCGCAGGATACAAAATAAATCCACATAAATCCTCAGGATTTTTATACATTACCAACACAATCCAACAGCAAGAGATACAAAGAGAAATTCCATTCAAAATAACAGTCGATAGTATCAAATATTTGGGAATATATCTACCAAAGGAGAGTCAGGAATTATATGAGCAAAATTACAAAACACTTGCCACAAAAATAAAGTCAGATTTAAATAATTGGAAAGACATTCAATGTTCTTGGATAGGCCGAGCGAATATAATAAAGATGACAATACTCCCCAAACTAATCTATTTATTTAGTGCTATACCAATCAGACTCCCAAGAAACTATTTTAATGACCTAGAAAAAATAACAACAAAATTCATATGGAAGAATAAAAGGTCGAGAATTGCAAGGGAACTAATGAAAAAAAAGTCAGAGGAAGGTGGTCTAAGTGTACCTGATTTAAAGCTATATTATAAAGCAACAGTCACCAAAACCATTTGGTATTGGCTAAGAAATAGACTAGTTGATCAGTGGCATAGGTTAGGTTCACAGGGCAAGATAGTGAATAAAAATAGCAATCTAATCTTTGACAAACCCAAAGATCCCCAATTTTGGGATAAGAATTCATTATTTGACAAAAACTGCTGGGAAAACTGGAAATTAGTATGGCAGAAACTAGGCATGGACCCACATTTAACACCACATACTAAGATTAGATCAAAATGGGTCCAAGATTTAGGCATAAAGAACGAAATCATAAATAAATTGGAGGAACATGGGATGGTTTACCTCTCAGACTTGTGGAGGAGGAAGGAGTTTGTGTCCAAGGGAGAACTAGAGACCATTATTGATCACAAAATAGAACATTTTGATTACACCAAATTAAAAAGTTTCTGCACAAACAAAACTAATGCAAACAAGATTAGAAGGGAAGTAACAAATTGGGAAAAAATTTTTACAGTTAAAGGTTCTGATAAAGGCCTCATCTCCAAAATATACAGAGAATTGACTTTAATTTATAAGAAATCAAGCCATTCTCCAATTGATAAATGGTCAAAGGATATGAACAGACAATTTTCAGATGATGAAATTAAAACTATTTCCACTCATATGAAAGAGTGTTCCAAATCACTATTGATCAGAGAAATGCAAATTAAGACAACTCTGAGGTATCATTACACACCTGTCAGATTGGCTAAGATGACAGGAACAAATAACGATGAATGTTGGAGGGGCTGTGGGAAAACTGGGACACTGATGCATTGTTGGTGGAGTTGTGAAAGAATCCAACCATTCTGGAGAGCAATCTGGAATTATGCCCAAAAAGTTATCAAAATGTGCATACCCTTTGACCCAGCCATACTACTACTGGGCTTATACCCCAAGGAACTACTAGAGAAGGGAAAGGGTCCTGTATGTGCCAAAATGTTTGTGGCAGCCCTTTTCATAGTGGCTAGAAGCTGGAAGATGAATGGATGTCCATCAATTGGAGAATGGTTGGGTAAACTATGGTATATGAATGTTATGGAATATTACTGTTCTATAAGAAATGACCAACAGGAGAAATACAGAGAGGCTTGGAGAGACTTACATCAACTGATGCTGAGTGAAACGAGCAGAACCAGAAGATCATTATACACTTCAACAATGATACTGTACGAGGATGTATGCTGATGGAAGTGGATTTCTTCAACATAGAGAAGAGCTAATCCAATTCCAATTGATTAATGATGGACAGAACCAGCTACATCCAGAAAAGGACTGGGAAATGAATGTAAACTGTTATTTTTACCTTCTGAATCCAATTCTTCCTGTGCAACAAAAAATTCGGTTCTACACACATATATTGTATCTAAATTATACTGTAATATATTTAACATATATAAGACTGCTTGCCATCAGGGGGAGGGGGTTGGGGGAGGAAGGGAAAAAATCTGAATAGAAGTAAGTGCAAGGGATAATGTTGTAAAAAATTACCCATGCATATGTACTGTCAAAAAATGTTATAATTATAAAATAAAATAAAAAATTAAAAAAAAAAATATTCATCAGGAGGACAGCTAGGTAGCACAGTGGATAGAGCACCAGCCCTGAAGTCTGGAGGACCTGAGTTCAAATCTGGTCTCAGATACTTAACACTTACTAGCTGTATGACCCTGGGCAAGTCACTTAACCCCAAATGCCTCATGAAAAATTATATTTTATATTATATATATCATT
Source organism: Sminthopsis crassicaudata (assembly GCF_048593235.1). Taxonomy (NCBI): domain Eukaryota; kingdom Metazoa; phylum Chordata; class Mammalia; order Dasyuromorphia; family Dasyuridae; genus Sminthopsis; species Sminthopsis crassicaudata. The sequence goes on from NC_133620.1 coordinate 25,190,917, forward strand.
ATAATATAATAAATGGAAACTGATGAAATAATTTTGTTTAATGGCCTCTGATTATTCATATGAAGCAAGGGATAAAACAGAGACATTCACAACTCTCAAGGAGGATGTCCAACATTGAGACCTAGTGGAAGCATTTACTATAGATGGAGGAGTACTCTAGATCAGAAATATATATATATTATATATAATTTAATATTATTTATTATATATAATATATGTACATATATATATATATATACATCAGAGTCTAGACTCATCTCAACCATTTTATGTTTGTGAGGTTGACTTTTTTTTGGAATTCAAATATAAGACTCCAATCCCTGCTCATTTCCCTAATTATATCTCTAATAATTTCAACTTGTTAGATTTGACCCAACATCCCAAAACAGGGAAATGTTTGAATCTTGACTTTATCCCTAACATGTTAAATGCCTCTTCTAGCCTTGGATCAACTGAAAGCTTGATAAGCATGCTACCCGTGCTTTTATCTAAATAGCCAATAAAAACGTTAAGCAGCGTGAGACTTAATATGGCTCTCTGGGGCATTCTACTCACCTTGCAAGTTGACATCAATGACAGCTAGCACTTGTGCAACAATTTAAGGTTTGCAAATCACTGTCCTTTTGTCTGATCCTCACAGCAACCCTATAAGGAAATTGATATTATCATCTCCATTTTACAGATTGGGAAACTGAGTCTGAAGGAGGTTGTGACCCTCCCAGAGATCAGGCAATTAATAAGTGTCTAAGGCAGAAAAGAGAGATCCTGCTCAAATCTGCCAAGTGTGTCCCTATGGCCCTTTGGGTGACCTTCCAGTCTTATGGCATCACTAGGGAAATATTATAGATAAGCAATATGAGTTTTTGTTTTAAGGAAAATCTTGGAATCGGAACAAGGAGTGTATAGAGTTTTCCAAATACGACCCAGCCTCCATTCCTCCCATCCAATTTTGGACCCGGTGCACTATTCACCATTTATTAAATATATAGATGGACCAGATACCCAGATATGGATATTGAGTGCATCCAACTGCAAAGAAAACATTTATCAATAGATACTCTTCTTTGATTTTTCCACGTTGATCTCTTTGGAGTGATAATTCATCTCATCCAAAAGACTCGGCAGTGTTCATGGATTTGATTCAACCAGAACCAGAATATCATCCACAAACAAAAGCATCTAATCTAAACCTTTTCATGAGGCCCCTTTGAAAGCCTGGTGAAGCCTCTGGACCTCTTCCCAAAAGGTTTTTTTTTAAAATACTCATAATTCAAGAAAATGTTCTTTTCAGTTAGAAGTTAGTGAAACTGAATATGTAATTTTTTCCCATTCAAGTTCATACCCCCAGATCTGTCTATGAGAACTCTAAGATAATAATCTCTGATCTAGAGTACTCCTCCATCTATAGTAAATGCTTCCACTGGGTCTCGGTGTTGGACATCCTCCTTGAGAGTTGTGAATGCCTTTGTAGAACATATGTCTCTGTTTTATTCCTCGCTTCATATGAATAATCAGAGGCCATTAAACAAAGTTATTTCTTCAGTTTCCATATTTCAAGTAATGTTCTATGATTTCCAACATGGTACCACTTGCCAAAGCTTTTCTGTGAGCTTGCCAGCTTAGATACATGCCATAATAAAACATCACTGGGAAGAGAAGGGGTGGAGAAGAAGCTTACAAACCAGGTACTAAAGTCATTGAAAAAATTGGGAGAAGCACCTAGAGACTGCTAGATGAAAGCTGTAGGATGGGTAAGAACGGTTCAAGTGTATTTGATGGGCCTTAAATGAGGAGGCGTCCCTGAGCGGTGGTCTGAGAGCATCGGGCTAGAAGAGGCATTGAAGAGCGGAGACCACCTGGGAAGAACCACTTAGGGCTTACAGTATGGGAATGCAGTGGTCCTCAAACTTTTAAAATGGGGGCCAGTTCACTGTCCCTCAGACTGTTGGAGGGCCGGACTATGGTAAAAACAAAAACTCACACTCTGTCTCCACCCCTCAGCCCATTTGCCATAACCTGGTGGGCCACATAAATGTCCTCAGAGGGCTGCATTTGGCCCGTGGGCTGTAATTTGAGAACCCCTGGAATAGGGCATATTAAAGAGAGCTTTAGAGTAAGAAGGAGTTGGGAATGTTCTCCAAAAGCACAGAGGGATTTGTTGAGAATAGAGTTTTATGGATTATAAATGGTTCTGTAAAATGGACTAGGAGAAATGTAAGCTAGTCTGTAGTGGGAAGGGGGAACGGTTAGAAAGGCACTGGGGTTTTGGAAGGAGAGCAAGTGAGGATCTAAATTTTTGAGACTGGGTCACTGAGATCAGGAAGCTAGAAGGAGAGGAGGTTGAGGAGAGTTCTGCTTCTCAGCAGAACTCAGAGGCAGTTTATTGGCTCCCAAACTTCAATGAAATCTGCCCTGCCTTACCCCAGATAGACTACTAGTCTCTGTTAGTACTTTGGGGATTCCAGAGTAGGTTTAGGCTAAAGGCCTGCTAAAATCTCTTTCTAAGTAATACATATTTTATATTCTAAAGCCTCTTCCCAGTCTGACATTTTGTTTCCTTTGTTTTAAGATTCCTCTCAGCTCCAAATTCCCATGTTCTATGACTTAAAGTTATTTCAAACTCTGAAATTCTATGCTCTGTGCTTAAATCCTTCCATATCCAGTTCTAATGTTCTATTTTTAAAAAATTAAATGTTTATCATCAAAAAAGAAATATATGTGAGTATATATATATATATATATATATATATATTTATCCATCCATCTCTCTACTATATTCTGAGTCCTTCACCTCTTTATCAGGAGATAGAAAGCATATTTTATTATGAATTTATTTATTTATTATGAATTTATTTATTTTATTATGAATCCTCTGGATTAATATTTCATCATTATGGTGATCAGAGTTCCGAAGTCTCAAAAGTTGCTTGTCTGTACAATATTGTTGATTATAATATATAATATAGATTATTCTTCTGATTCTGCTCACTTCACTCAGCATACAGTTCAAGTCTTCTCAGGGTTTTCTGAAACTGTCCTCTACCTCATTTCTTACAGCACAATATTATTCCATCACATTCATATACTCTAATTTATTCAGTCATTCCCCAAGGAATGGGGGCCCTGCAGATTTCTATTATTTGCCACCTCAAAAGAGCTGTAAAATTTTTTCACCCCTAGAGTTTGCTTTGTTTAGGATTATTCCGTCCCTTAATCTACTCTCCTTCTAATTCTCCTTTCTCCCTACTCCCCTTTACCTTCTATTTCTCTGTTGAGTAAAACGTATCCAACTTGTATGTGTTAATGTGTATGTATTCTCTCTTTCTTTGACTAGTGTCAATTGTTTCTTTACTTTCTCCTTGTTTGTATAGACTTCTGAAACCCAAAGACCCCTAGCCTTGCATACCTTGTTTGTGTGAAATAATTTCCCTAATCTTCCTTTCCCTCTCCTGCTCCTACTTCCATGTATCCCTCTTTTTTTTCTTGTTCTATTCTTAAGATCATGAACACTTAGCAGAACTACTTCCAGACCTTATCTAATTACACTGCCTCTATGAACTCTAATGCTGACATGTTCAGAAAAGACATGTCTTGTATTTAAATATAAACAGTTTATCCTTGTTTTAGTTTCTTATAACGGCTTATTTGTGTTTCCTTTTTAATGTTTCTCTTAACTCTTGTGTTTGCATTTCAAAATTTCTAGGAAGCTCTGATCTTTTCATCAGGAATGCTTGGAAGTCCTTTATTTCATTAAAAATCCATTTCCCTCTCTGGGATTATACTCAGTTTTGTTGGGAAAGATATTTGGGTTCTAAGCCAATGTCCTTTGCCTTCTGGAATAGCATGTACAAACTCTTGGAATCTTTATAGCAATGGCTGTAAATTGTGTATGATCCTGATTGTTTCTTCTCAGCACTTCAATTCTTTCCTTATGGCAGCCTGAAGTATTTTTTTTCCCTTGACTGGAAGCTCTGGATTTTGACTCCTAACTTCCTGGAGTTTTCATTTTGGAATTTCTGTAAGAAGGTAACTAATAGGTTCTTTCTTTTTCTACTTGATCTTCTAGTTTCAGAGATCTGGACAGTTTTCTTTTAAGATTTCTTGAAATATGATGTCTAGGCTTGTATTTTGGTCATGACATTCAGGGAGCACCGTGACAAATAATCTCCTTTTTCTAAGTCAGTTGTTTTTGCTATGAGATTCCTTATATTTTCTTCCATTTGTCCGTCTCTTGATTTTATTTTAATAATTCTGGTTTGGTTCATTATGATTTTGGAGAACTGTGTTGCTTGGATAAAGTTGTGGCAGTCTCTTGCACCAAGCTCTTACTCCCCTTCCCAATTCTTTCTTCCAAAGCTCTCATTTCTTTCCCCCATTTTCCCCTCTAGTATTCTTATTTTATTGACAAAAGAAAAAGACTTAAAAACTCCTTTTTTTTCTTTAAGGAATTATAATTGAAATTGTGCTCAAGTGAAGCTGTGTTTTTCTTTGAGGTTTTGTTTGTAGATGTTTGGAATCATTTGCTTCTGCTGCGTTTGTATCTTAAATGTCTTTGTCACCATAATAGTTTTTTTTTTTTTTTTGAGGGGATTTTTTTTGTTTATTTGCTCATTCTTCCAATCTACTTCCTGACTTTAGCCTTGATTTTAGGGTTGGGCTCTGCACACTTGTGGAAGAAGTGTCTAAAATGGTTCTGTTACTGTTTCCTTGGGGAATATTGAGGGTTGTGTTATTCCAGGGACAGCTTAGTCTAGATATCTGTAAGTTCCCACAGTGGTATGATCTAGGGCAAAGTTTGATTATTATCCCCCCGATGTGGGGCAAGCTATAGATTACACGTTCCTGATCTGGTTTTGGATCTGAGCAATAAAGACTATTGCTGAACTTAGTCATAATGAAACAGTTAAAAAAAACTCTGCTGTGATAGGATTATAGACTTTCTTTTCTCTACAAAGTCTCCCTGAGCTAGAAGCTGGAACTGAGACCCTGCTCTGCACTGGGTGTGGGGGGTAGATCTGAGCCCGCACTCCTGATGCTTGCTTGTGGGGTTCCTCCTATAACGTGGAACTTTCCTGATACACGGGCTAAGACCTTGAACCACTCCCTACCTTGGATGCAGGTTCCCCTACTCAGTCAGCCCTGGAGCTGTGGCCTGGACTTGTGGAGTGGACAATAGAGCTGCCAGTTGGCTCTTTGCCCCGATGCCCTGTACGAAACTATCCCCAGATGGGTCTGGAGCTTCCTCTGGCCCCGGTGCACAGCCTCTCCCTGAATGAGAGTTCTCCACAGTGACCAGACTGTTTTCTCATGTTTAGCTGGGCTAGAAAACTGATTCACTGTGACTTTTTTTCTTCTATTTCTTAATCCAGATTCAGTTTGGTATATTTTCTTGATCTGCTTAGAGGAGTTTTTTGGGGGAAAGAATGGGGGAATCCGGGAAGTTCAGTGTATTTTTGCCTGTTACTCCTCAATCTTGTCTCTGCCTTGTCTGTTAATGTTTTAAGATTTATTTTAGTTCCCATAGATTCAGTTCTGTATCCTAGTTTCTCTTTTGTTTCAATCATGACCTCTCCCACTTCCAATATTCAGTGCTCAAAACTCCCAGTTCTAATATTTTTGTTCTCGGATACTCTGTTCTGAGTATAAAGGGAGGGTGGAAACCACCCTGCCCCACTTAACCTTGATACTTCTATCAGGGGAGAGCTCCTCTAGATTGCTCTCTGGGTGCGATCAAGGCCTGGACACCTCCCTAGGTGTGAGAGGAAGTCTTTCAGTTTTCTGTGAAACTTGGTCAGAACCTATAAAAAACCCCGAGCTAGTTGGACTTACAGAGCCGGGAGAATGTTCCAGCCAAATCCCTGAGAAGAACTGCTTTGGTGGGGGTAGGAGGAAAGAGAGCACCTTAGTCTTAGCCTCCCATTCCGAACCCCTGTTACAGAAAGCCCTCGTGAGCTTCGAATAGTCTCTAGAATCTGCATCTTTCCATTTTCCCATAAACATCTTTAACAGGGTCCATAGAACAGCTGACGGAGTGTTTGCATCAGGAGCAGGGACTCACGAGGTGGTTCTTCAGTGATCCCAGAATAAAAAATAAACCCATCCTTCTGGAGCACAAGTGTGGACTGCAGCTAAGGGACTTGCAGAAGCTCCTGCCCCTTTACCACATGTGTTCTCTAAGCTTCAGCCCCCTGCTCCTGTTCTATATATTTCCAGGTAGGAGTGAGTCCCGTACCACCTGCTCTTACATATCGTCTAATAGGTGTCCTTTGCTAAGAGCCCGGTGCATTTCTATTTCTGTAGCCTCCTTTCTTTAAGTCTGGATTACTTATTGATTTCGGGAGGCACATCGGTGGGGGCTTGGGAGCTACAGCATCAGAAAGACAACTCATTATCCCTCAGGGCTCTCTCTGGTTTAGTGTCTGAGTCTGGAGATCCAACTTGTCACGGCTGGCGTTGGGATGAGGGCTGCCACAGTCGGAGTGTGCGCCTTTAGGTTCCTCTCGGATGTGACATCCTATGTGCTAAAGTCCCTCCGAGTTCTGACATTCTGGAGTCTGTGTTCTGGGATCCCTTGAAGCTCCAACATTCTGTGATTCTCTGAAAATCTCTTCCTGTCTGTGAGATTCATGTCTCTAAGTAGCAGAGAGTGGAGGTGCTGGGAAGAACGGGAGTGGGATGATGGGGGCTTCGGGGATGGGAGGCAGGAGAGCTGCTGCGGGGAATATGGCTTGCAGGCCCGCTTCTACCATCCCCATCACCAGAGCTGAGCCGGGAGCTGATGTTTCATAAAATAAAAAGAGTCCCTGAATTGAGAAATATGTGTGTCTGCGAGATTGGATTGTGCAGTGAACAGTGTCGGGAGCAAAGCAGCCATACATCACTAGTGTGTCAGGCAGTGGAGGAGGCGGTAGTGCCGGGGGGATGGGCTTGAAGGTGACCTTCTCTGGAGTGGGCCCTTCCCAGCAGGTTCTCGGGGCTCCCCTGGGCCAGGGCAGGGGTGGACCTTGTCCCAACGCCACGATTTTTCTTCCCATTGAATTTCCCATTATGATAGGGATGATTTCTACATTTAGGGAATGGAGACCCTGAGAAAGGCACTTGGTGCAAAGCTTTGCTGTTTATGAACCTTGCTGGTGTGAGTCTGGGGGCCCCTCCAGATGGGGTTCACGGAGCGCCAGGATCTCAGCATTTAGAACTGGAGTGTAACTTAGACTCCATCAAGCCCCCAGTTTTATGCAGGAGGGAACTAAGGCCCAGAAGGGCAGGGAGATGGATTCCTCTCAAGACCAGTCCCGGTCCCTGCTGGGATCACGGGTATCCTGAGTCCCGGCTCAGCAGGTATCACCCAGCTCCGGTGGCAGTCGCCGTAGCGAGCGGTGGGGAGGTCCTTGAGAGGCCTCTGTTCCTGAGGGCAGGGAATGTCCAACAACACAGAATTCTAGGATGTGAGAGCTAAGAGGGACCTCCGAGAGAAACCGGATGAATATAAGCTCTTTGAGGGCAGGACTGTTGCATTTTGGTTTTTGTTAGGTATCCTAGTGGCAAAATAAGCAGAACACACTGCTCAGAATCAGGAAGAGCTGAGTTAAAATCCTGTCTCAGTCACTTACTAATGATGTAATCTCAGGCTTATTGATTAATCTCTTTTAGTCCATCTTTAAATGGAGATGATGGTAACATTATCCTTACAGGGCCATATGACCTCCAAGACCCAAGATCTGGACCATTTAACAGTCTAGAGAGATGTAAAAACACTAGTTAGAATCAGGGAAACCTGGATTTGAATTCTGGTTTTATCTGCTGTTTACTAGCTGGATGACCTTGGGAAGGTCATTTAATTTTGATGGAGGGAGGGAATGGAGGGAGGTTGGCCTGGATGATCTCCAAGGTCTTTTCCAGCTCTAGACTCATGTTTTAGGATTCTGTTCTCCTAGAAGTTGTGTATTGTGTCTATATTTGCTGAGATCCCTGTGCCTCTAATGGCCAAGGAGAGATAGGCCCTGGATGGCTCCCATGGCTCCACTCTTGGTCTTGTGTGGGCCCCCTTAATTTGGAGGATTCTCGGTACAAGGCTAGAGCAAAATGGCGCGATGGGTGTGGGATCCAAAGTCAGAAGGCGAGGGGAGCTCGACTGAGGTAACTGCCAGTTCTAACCCCATGATACAAATGAGCTGTCACATCCAGCAGTTTTGAGTGGGATGATAGTCCCCTTCTGTCTGTCCCCCAGAAATGCACCCCTTCTTTGCACATATTGGCCAACTGGAGTCCGTCCGGACCTGGGGATGATTAGACTGCAGAAGAGAAGGCTCAGAGATCAGAAGGCTATATTCCAAGGAGCCAGGATGCTACAGTGCAAAGGGAAACAATCCAATTCAGGGGATCTTTATGACCTTAAGCAAGGTAACTTCTCTGGACCTTGGTCTCTTCATCTGAAAAAATGAGGTAACCCATAAGGTTTCTGTCAATTCTAAACATGTAGATGAAAGTACAAAGTGCTTGAAGGGCCGTTATGTGGATGAGGAATGAGAATTGTACTGTTTGGTTCACAGACTGGGAGGGAAAGGAGCAGAGAGAAGAGAGACAGACAAAGAGAAATAGAGAGTCAGACTTAGCTCAAATTAATGGAGAATTCCCTAATAATTAGAAAGTGAGACGGGCTGTCTCCAATGGCATAGGACTCTTCTTCACTCAGGATCTTCAAGGAGAGACTGAATGGCTATTTGTCAAGGAGGATGGGGAAGGACAAGTCCAGTCAAGGGACAAGTTGGACCAGACCAATGAATCAATCAACAAGTATTCATTAAGCACTTATTATGTGCCAAGCTCTATGTGAGTCACTGGAGACATAAAGACAAAATGGAAATTGTCCCTTCCCTCAAGGCACTCACAAGTCCCTCCCATTCCACTCAAGGACTTCACAGTGGAGCTAGGAAGACAGAATACATTATAAAACAATGCAAAATAAACCCAATTGATTTTGAGCGGGAGATGCTAACAGCTTGGAGTGATGGGAAGAGGCGGCCCTTAAGCTTGAAGGAAATGGAGGATTCCAAGAGATGGAGGCTAGGACTGAGTGTGTTCTAGGTAGGGAGTGGTTCAAAAGAAGGCCAGAAGGGCGGGCCTGGGCCTTCCGGGATGCGAGGGGCTTTAAATGGCACGCATCCTAGAGGTAATGGGAAGCTTCTGGTGTTTAGTGAGCGGAGGGGTGACCTGGTCAGCTTTGTGCCGGAGGAGAATCAATTTGGCAGCTGTGAAGTTTGGATTAGAGAGGGAGGGGACACTTAGGAGCTGATGCTTTCTTGGCTTCCCCATCGCCTTCTCCAGTCCGACCTCCCCTACTTGACAGTCTTGTGACCTTGGACAAGTTCCCTTCCCTGGCCCTCAGTTTTCTCAACTGGAAAATGAGAAAAATCATACTCCTAGAACCCACTAAGCTTGAAGTATTGTGTCAAATGTAATGATGTACTTTGTAGATCTCAAAGTCTTAGATACAAAGTCATGATCACCACCACTAAAACCTTGAGATTCAGATGGGAATACCTGTCTCCCCCCATCCTGTGTTTGTAATGTTGATTTTTTGAACCTAAATATAAGATTTTACATTTTTTAAAACTTCATTTTAACCATTTTGACTCAGAATTCCAGCCTGTGTGATTCAGTGCAGAGGGAGCTAAACTCGGGGTTCCAGGACCGGAACTCAAATCTGATTTTTATTCTGCACTACCTATGGGACCTTGGACTCTGTGGGACTTATTTTGATAGTCTATAAAATGGGGATGCTGGACCAGGTGACTTCAACCTGCCATTTCAGATCGAGATCTGGGCTTCTGGGATGAAGAAGGAAATGTGAATCCTGACTTCCCTATCAAAAGAGATTTTTAAAAATAACTTTTATTCCCCCTGGCTTTGGGATGATATGCTACAAGTGTCAAAGCCACAGATGAGTGATACAGGTGGTTCCACTTCAGTGCCTTCCCCTCCACCCCCACTGATCAATCCACATCACTTGGCACTCTACTGATGCCATGTTTCAAGGGCACTTGTTTTAGACTATTCTGAGTTTTTCTTGGCACTAATTTCGGTACACATTCGCCTTTCATCTTAGTTTCATTGTCACTTCAAATTATGATAAAAATGAAAGCTCATAAACTTTAAAAAACTTTGAAAAAGTCTTTTCTTACAGCCTGGTTCTGTTCATTGAGTCTCTCAGCAACCTAAACACAAATTGCCTCCTGCTTCTCTTTTGCTCTAAACACTCTGTTTTTCAAGGAACAATTCAAGTACCTCAGAATCCGGGCGTCTGAGAGCCCACGGGGGCCTCAGCAACCATTTGGTCTGGCTCGTGCCCTCCAAGGAATCACTATAACACACCCAACAAATGCTTCTCCAGGTTGGGAGCCATCTAGGAAAGGTCAAAGCTCTGCTTGGCATCTGAGTGCCAGCCAAAGACTGGGAATCAAGGCTAAGAGAGGAGGCCATGGGACCCACCCACGGTGGCTCTGAGGCCCAGGAGCCCCAATGCTGACCCGCTTCTGGCCTGATTCTATCTCAGTGGGGCATTAAGGAAACTGAGGCAAGGAGGGAACTGTCATGTAATCACAGACCGAGTCAAGCCAGGAGGCCCCTTAGAGCCTAGAAAACAGAATCCGAGCTGGGGGGCCCTTAAAACTTGGAACGAAAGCTGGGGAGGGGGAGTTCAGAGAGCAGTAATCTCTCCCTTTTTCTCTGGCATTTCTACGACCTTAGCCAGATGAGGATCTGTGATATCTGAAGATGGCTTGAAGAAGCTGGGCATGTTTAGCCTGGAGAAGACTCTGGGGGGACATGACAGCTGTCTGAAAGTATTTGAAGGGCTGTCATGTGAAGGAGGGATTAGACGTGTTCTGTTTGGTCCCAGAAGGCAGAATCAGAATCGAGGGGGTTTGGAGGGCTGGGGGAGAAGGGGGAGTTGAAAATTTTAGGTTTGATGTCAGGAAAAGCTTGCTACCCATGAGAGCCGTTCCCCAGTGGAACGGGCTGTTTGGACAAGTGGCGGCTCCCTCCTCCTCGGATTCAAGCGCAGCCTGGATGAGCGCTTGGCGGGGATGCTGTGGGAGGGGGCTTCTTTCGAGGATGGAGCAGAGCAGAGGCGTCCAGGTACTTGCGACCCCGTGATTCTGCGGTGCCGTGGGGGTCTTCAAGCACTTGTCGCTCAACCCTGGGCCATGCTTAGAGATAGGGAATATGAGCAGGATGATTCCCATTTTATAGATGGGGAAGCTTTGTCTCAGAGAAGTGAAATAGCTTGTAGCTTAGAACCATTCAAACTTAGCTTAGACCATGGGTCTCCTGACCCCCAACAGCCGTCATACCCTTCTCTCTGATTCTGATCTTGGAGCAGCTGAACAAATCTTGCCAAGAGAGAGATTTGTAAAGCATGTAACAGTCCCTGGCACATAGTAAGTACTTAATAAATGCTTGCTCCCCTTTTTTGCCCTCCCCCCAGCCTTATTTGAATCACAGCTAGCTCCCCCAGCACCTTGCACGCAGTAGGTATTTCATATCGAATTGACTATAATGTTTACAGTGGGCCTGGGAATGCCTTTGACTCCAGTGACAGACAAAGGGAGTTCAGACTGTCAGAGTTCCCACTTGGTCCATGGCTTTGAGAGGCAGCTAGCATTGGAGGTAGCCAGCCTGCAGCAGCCTTTAGGTGCCCTCCCCCCCCGCCATGAGCATCCCTGGGCAGTGACATCATGGAACCACACTGGCCTTGGAGAGGTCCAGCGGTCCAGTGAGCTTGGAGTCTGAAAGGCCTGAAGTTAAACCCTGCCTCACCTCCGGCCTGTGGGACTCCGGCCTCCGCCCTGGCCTTTGTTGAGTAAGGGGTGGACTTGGTGGCTTCCAGGGTCCCTTTCTGCTCTAGGAACCTGGATCTGGGTTTGGGTTCCGATGCTGGAGTTTGCCAGCTTTGTCACCTTATAGGCAGCCTTGTGAAGAAGGAAGAAGCAGCTTGGACGGTCAGGAGGGGAGGGGGGTTCCGGGGGGGGGGCCTGAGGGGATGGCCAGAAAGCCCAGGAGGAACAGGCTGGGCCTTGTCTCTCACACCCACCTTTATTGCCTCGGCCTGGCCTGCTTCCAGAGGGTGGGAGATCCCTGGCTCGTGGGAGTGTCTATAGGCCTGGGGGGCAGCAGGGGCTGCCTGGGCTCTGTCCTCCCACTGCAGGGATGGCTGATTTGTCTCCCGTGGCATCTTCTGCAGACTCGGGAGGGGGAAGGACAGGCTTGTCAATGGGCTGCTAAGGCTAGCTGCTGGCATCCGGCCTTCTGTGCCAGCTTGGAATGGGAGGCTGTCAAGGGAGCCGGGCCAGGGGAGCCCCAGCTCTCTGGTTAAGCAGAAGGCACAAGATACCGATGAGCCTGGTCCTTCCCCTGGCCTCAGAAAAATGGAGGTGATAATCTCCACCTTCCCTGTCTTGAAGGACTGCAATGACTGCTGGGGCCCTGGAGAAAGGGGTGCCATGCACTAAAGCTCCAGAACCCCGTGTCTGCCAGGCAGGGCAGCAGCTGTGGGGGCCCATCTGCTCAGGAGGGACCAGGCAAAGGCCGCCCAATGACTCTGTTTCCTGCTTTGGGGCAGGAAGCCCGGGGACTGAGGCAAGCCAGCCCCCTGTGCCCCTCCTTCTCACCAACTTCAAGTCAACAGAGCAGCTGGGCCCAGTCAGCAGATCCCAAGTCCTCTGGGAGCTAGTGGAGGCTGACAGTCTATTTGTTATTGGAGTAATAAATAAACGAGCCCCTCATCAGCAGAGGGAAAGAGGGAGGGAAGGAGGGGATGCGGCGGACGGACTGGAGACTGTGCAAGATGAATGTGGCCTTTGGAACAGACCAATATTTACCAACTTGGAGACCAAGCTGTCAGTGCTGCTCAAGGCCCCTGGGGTCCGGGATCCAAGCAGAAATGGACATTCTGCTTGCTCCCCTTGCCTTCCCCTTCCTTCCCAGAACTGTTTTTGGCTGACAGATGTGGATTAGCCAATGCTGGGGGGTGAGCAGGGCTGTGTGGGAAAGCAGAGACCACATCACAATCCCTCAGACAGGATTAGCAAACCCCCGAAACACAGGGAGTCCCTAAACCTCGAATCTAGAGGGGCATCAGACGGACCATTCAGAGGACTCAGAGCTGGGAGGGAAGGTGGGATCACTGGGCCCATCCCCTTCCTTCTGTAAAGGAGATTAGGTGACTTGACTAAGTTCCCACAGCCAGGACGTGACCTTGGGCTTCTGTCCCAGAGTTCATTCTATGGAACTGTCCTATACCCAGTCTCAAAACTCCTCTCATGGAGCCAGTCCCAGGATATTTCCACAAAAGCATCACAAGAGCAACATATTATCTCCTCCAATCTCGGATTCAACCTCGTCATCGATGGGGAGCTCACTCTCTCTGAGAGAGTCTGCTCATCCACTCTGTTCAAGGCCTTTCAATGCATCCCCAAGACCTTCTGACCCCATCACTCGAGTCCGGCTATAATATCCACTGGTCTCTATCCCTTCCTTCCAGTTTCATAAACTTACAGTTGATCCGGGTAAGGGTAGAGGCACGAGAGTTATCCTGCAGACCCCGCCCCAGTGCTTCAGACCATTTTATCTCCAAAACGTCCACCCAGGGCTCTGCCATGCCGGCTGGAGGCTGCCTCTACGGGACCCCTATTTCAGGAGAGCCCTGACCAGACTTCACTTAACTCCCTCCTCTCTAACTGCCTCCTCCACAGCCTTACCACCATCCAAACCCCTTTCTTGCCTTCCTTCTCCTAGTGTGAGAACTACGAACGAGGATAAAATCAACTCTGCCATTGTTCCTGGACGGAGCGTGTCAATCTGTTCCCATCTGGCCCCAGTCATCATTTCTGTGTCCAATTCCAAGTGTCTTTCCACTTTCCAAGTGTCCCTCCTTAGTCACTACTCCCCATCTGTGTTGTCTCCAGAATAAAATCTCCTTGAAGAAGGGACTGTTTTTGCTTTTATATTTATATCCAAGCGCTTAACACATATTAAGCACTTACTATAATGTATTATCCTTAATATGTAGTATATATAATATGCAATGTAATAATATATGCATATTATGTATGTATTATAGATTATATATGTAAGTATATATAACATATGTGTATATATAAGTATATATGTAATATATACTTAATCTAACATATGCTTAACAAACACTTTTTTCCATCAATTAAACAATTAGTACTATTTAGTGCCCCGCAGTCTTGTTTCATTTGCTCTGTACTACAGACCAAAAGGACAGTCTCTCCTCCAGACACGATCCAGACCTCCTTGGGACCCCGCTCTTCCCGTCAGGTCTAACCTCAGTCTTTCCCCCTTCAGGAAGTCTCCAGCTATAAGACTCTTTGGACTTCTCCATGTCTGTAGCCCACGTGCCTCCCCGTGAGCATGTTTAACCCCCATCCTAGACTGTGGGTGGCCTGAGGGTACCAACTCTTCTATTTTTTCCAAGGGAGAACAGAGCTCCGTACACATGGAGGACTTCAGAATGTTCATGCAATCGAGCCGACAGCCTCGGTTCTGGGGAAGTCCTCCCAAAGCCCAATGGCGCCTGACCGGATCCCAGCTGGAGTCCCCACTCTTGCTTGGAAATGGATGCTAAACTTTCAGCTCTGCTCCAATACTCCGGCGACTTCATTTTCTACATTTTGTACCGGATGTGCCAGGATTACAGCTCCACAGTTGCCTTTTTTTCTCTCCTGAAAGGCCAAGTGTGGTATCGGGGTGGGGGCAGCCAGGTGGAGCAGTGGGTAAAGCACTGCCTGCCTCAGACACTTACAAGCTCTGTGGTCCTGAGCGAGTCACTGGACCACTCTTCCTCAGTTTCCTCATCTGTAAAATGGAATAACAATATCCCTTAGCTCCCAAGATTGTTATGAGAACAAAATGAAAAACTATTTGTAAAGAACATTGAAAATCTTAAGGTGCTTTGTAAATGTTTGTTATTGTTACTGGTGGTAATGTTATTACTGTTATTATTATGTTCTATAAATTATATTATTATTGATGGTGGTAAGTCAGAAACCTTGGCTCAGCTCCACCACTTAGTACTGTGTACTCTTAGGCAAGTTGCTTTACCTCTGAGTCACTGGATCTTGGAACAAAGAAGCCATTAGTAAGATTGGAGAGAGCAGGTTTGATAGAGCAGTTGGCGGACGCCAGATCAGGCTTAGCAGAGTGACAGAAAGGAAAGAGAAGCAGTAAGGACAATCCCAACAGTTCATATGTCTATAATGTTATAAGGCTCCCTATTTTTCTAGCCCTCTCCATGAGTTCTAAATCCAAACTGACCTACTTTGTTCCTAACACTCATCGCTTCATCTCCCACCTCCGGATCTTAGCACCGGCTGCCTCCCATGCCTGGGATTTCTCCCTTTTCTCACCTCCACTTCTTAGAATCCCTCATTTCCTTCAAAATGCAGTTCAGTTCCCTAATAAAAGGTCAAAAGATATGAACAGGTAGGTTTCAGAAGAAGAAATCAAAGCTCTCAATAGTCATACAAAAATGACCTATTTCAATATTGATAAAAGAAATGCAGATTAAAACAACTCGGAGATCCTGCCTTCCCTCCATCAGATTGGCTGAAATGACAGAAAAGGAAAATAACAGGCGCTGGAGGGGATGGGGAGAAATGCACTCTTGGTGGAGTTGTGAACTGATCCAATCATTTGTGGGAGCAATTTGGAAGTATGCCCAAAGGCTAGAAAACTATCATACCCTTTAATCCCCTAATACCACTATAAGGTATATATTCCAAAGAGATTTTTTTAAAAAGGAAAAAAAATCTATTTGTACAAATACACACACACACACACACACAATTTTTTTGCTGAGGTAATTGGGGTTAAGCGACTTGCCTGGGGTCACACAGCTAGAAAGTATTAATGTCTAAGGCTGGATTTGAATTAAGGACTTCCTGATCTCAGGGCTAGTGCTCTATCCATTGCACCATCTAGCTGCCCCCCCCCCAAATATTTAAAACAGTTCTTTTTGTAGTGACAAAGAACTAGAAATGGAAGGGATGCTCATCAGAAAGGAAATGACTGAACAAGTTGCCGTATATTGTTGTAACGGAATATTATTGTGCTATAAAACATCACAAGCAGAAAAAAACAAAACAAAACAAAACAAAACAAAAACTTGAGAAGACTTATATGAACTAATGCAAAGTAAAGTGAACAGAACCAGGAGAACATGTTACATAATAATAACAATATTATAATAATGATCAATTGTGAAAGACTCTGATCAAGACCATGATCTAAGGCAATTCCAAAGGACTCAATGCAAAATTCTACCCACCTCCAGAGACAAAACTGATGAACTCTGAATGTAGATTGAAGCATATTTTTTTACTTTCTTTACTTTTCTTGCTTTTTAATTTGTTTTCTCTTTTAAAATGACTCATATGGAAATATGTTTTGCATGACTTCACAGATATAATTAATATCCTATTGATTGCCTTCCCAAGGGCTAGGGGAGGAGCGGGAGGGAAGGAGAGAACTTGGAACTCAACATGTTAAAAACTGAATGTTAAAAAAAATTAAACAGAATTGGGAAATATTTGGCAAAATAAATAAAAATATGTTCGAAAATTCATCTCAAACTGAGTTTTTAACCTTCTGTCTAAACATTTTTCTGAAACCCATCTCCCCATCTTTTAGTGTCCTCCCTCCCTAAACTGCTTCATATTCCTACCTGTAATGTTCCAGGCAGGTGCTAAACATTAGAGACAAAAAGAAATAAAAAAATAGTTCCCATTCTTAAAAAGCCCCCATTTTAATGGGGAGGAGGGAAGAGGGAGAAGGATATACATGTGGATAGATATGGAAAATGTGCAAAATCAACACATGATACTTTGGTGAGGGTCCTTCCAGGCCCAGGAAAAACTGCACTAAAAAAGCACCCCTCGAATTGAGTCTTAAGGGTAAGCAGAGATTCCAAGATGTGAGGAAGGAGAAAGCATATTCAAGGCAACATAAGACCTAGAAAACAGAGATGGGCAGTTATGAGCGCAGAATAGCTCACAGAACAGTATGGCTAGATTGAATAGAAGGCAAGAAAAATGTAAGAAGATTGGAAAGTTAAGAAAGTGCCTCCCTGTAAAAAGCTTTGTGTATCAAAGAGAGGAGTTTATATTTTATCCTTGAGGGAAAAGGAAGTCACCAGGTGATTAAATCTTCATTTTTGGAAGTTATTTTGGTAATTGAGTAGAAGAAAGGAATTTTAAATGTGCCAAGGATTGTGTTAAGCACTTTACAAATATTACCTAACTTGATCTATACAACAACTGTGGAAAGTAAGTGCAATTTTATCCTCATTTTACTTATTCATTTATCTTTTTATTTATTTGCTAGGGCAATTGGGGTTAAGTGACTTGCCCAGGGACACAGAGCTAGGAAGTGGTAAGTGCCTGAGATCAGATTTGAACTCAGGTCCTCCTGAATTCAGGGCTGATGCTCTATCCACTGCACCACTAGCTGCCCTCATTTTATTTTTTTAAAAAACTTATCTACCAAATGGTCAAAGGATATGAACAGACAATTTTCAGACAAAGAAAATGAAATTATTTTTAGTCATTTGAAAAGGTGTTCCAAATCACTATTGATCAGAGAAATGAAAATTAAGATAACTATGAGATAGTATTACACACCTCTCAGATTGGCTATAATGACAGGAAAAGATAATGATGAATGTTGGAGGGGATGTGGGAAACTGGGACACTGATACATTGTTGGTGGAACTGTGAACAAATCCAACCATTCTGGCAAGTAATTTGGAACTATGCTCAAAAAGATATCAAACTGTGCTTTCCCTTTGATTTAGCAATGTTACTATTGGGCTTGTATCCCAAAGAGATCTTAAAGAAGGCAAAGGGACCCACAAATGCAAAAATATTTGTGGCAGCCCTTTTTGTAGTGGCCAGAAACTGGAAATTGAGTAGATGCCCATCAATGGGAAAAATAAATTGTGGCATATGAATATTATGGAATATTATTGTTCTGTAAGAAACAACCAGTAGGATAATTTCAGAGAGACCTGGAGAGACTTACAGGAACTGATGCTAAGTGAAGTGAGGAGAACCAGGAGATCGTTGTATACTTCAACAACAATACTACATGATGATCAATTCTGATGGGTGTGGCTCTTCAATAATAAGTTGATTCAAACCAGTTCCAATTGTCCAGTAATGAAGAGAACCATCTACATCCAGAGAGAGGAACGTGGAAACTGAGTGTGGACCACAACAGCATTTTCACTCTTTCTGTTGTTGTTTGCTTGCATTTTGTTTTCCTTCTCAGTTTTTTTTTTCCTTTCTAGATCCAATTTTTCTTGTGCAACAGGATAACTGTATAAATATGTATATATGTATTGTATTTAACATATATTTTAACATATTTAACATGTATGGGACTGTCTGCCATCCAGGGAAGGGAGTGGGGGAAAGAAGGGAAAATTTGGAACAGAATATTTTGCAAGGGTAAATGTTGAAAAAAATTTTACATGCATATATTTCGTAAATTGAAAAAGATATAATAATAAAAAAACTTATCTACCCAGGGTTACATAGGTAGGGAATGTCTGAGGTCTGATTTAACTCCAAACCTAGAGCCCTACCCACTATGCAATTAGCTGCTGCTGGGGGAGGCTGAATAGGAATGGGGAAAAGTTTGAAATAGAAAGAACAAAAAGGATATTATAGCAATATCCAGGTTAGAGGAGATAAGGATTTATACCATGGTGGTGATCTTGTAAGTGGATAAAAGGTGATGTGTTAGAAAGGTCAATGTGACAAGATTTTTTTGACAATAATGGTGAATTGATTTATTTTTTATTAAAGCTTTTTACTTTTAAAACATATGCATAGATAATTTTCTTTTTTATTAAATTTTTTTATTTTCTAAACACATGCATAGGTAATTTTTAACATTCATCCTTGCAAAATCTTGTGTTCCAAATTTTTTCCCTCTCTTCCTCCCACCCTCTCCCCTAGATGGCAAGTAATCTAATATATTTTAAATATATGCAAAACTTCTATACCTATTTCCATATTTATCACACTGCACAAGAAAAATCAGATCAAAAAGGAAAAAAAAAGGAAAAAGAAAAGTGATCCACACTCAGTTCCCACAGGTTTCTCTCTGGGTGTAGATGAGTCTCTTCATCATAAGACCATTGGAATTGGCCTAAATCACTTCGCTGTTGATGAGAGCCACACCCATCAGGATTGATTGTCCTATAGTCTTGTTGCCGTGTATAATGATCTCTTGGTTCTGCTCACTTCCCTCAGCATCAGTTCCTGTACGTCTCTTCAGGCCTCTCTGAAATCCTGGTGGTCATTTCTTACAGAATAATAACATTGCATAATATTCATATACCGTAACTTATTCAGCCATTCCCCAGCTGATGGATATCCACTCAATTTCCAGTTTCTTGCCACTACAAACCGGGCTGCCACAAACATTCTTGCACATGTGGGTCCCTTTCCCTCCTTTAAGATCTTTTTGGGATACAGAGCCAGCAGTGACACTGCTGGATCAAAGAGTATGCACAGTTTGATAAGACTTTTGAGCATAGTTCCAAATCATTCTCCAGAATGGTTGGATCAGTTCACAACTCCACTAACAATGTATTAGTGTCCCAGTCTTCCCACATCCCCATCCAATATTCATCATTCTCTTTTCCTGTCACCTTAGATGATCTGAGAGATATGTGGTGGTCCCTCAGAGTTGTCTTAATTGGGATTTGATCAATAATGATTTAGAGCATTTTTTCCTGTGACTATAAATGATTTTGATTTTTAATTAATTAATTAATCAATCAAATTATTATTATTTTGCTGAGGCAACTGAGGTTGAGTGACTTGCCCAGGGTCACAGAGCTAGGATGTGTTAAATGTCTGAGGTCAGATTTGAATTCAGGTCCTCCTGACTTCAGGGCTGGTGCTCTATCCACTGTACTATTTAGCTACCCATGATTTTGATTTCTACATCTGAAAATTGTCTGTTCATATCTTTTGACTATTTATCAATTGGAGAATGACCTGAATTCTCATAAATTTGAGTCAATTCTCTCTATATTTTTTAAATGGAGGCTTTATCAGAACCCTTGGTTGTAAAACATTTTCCCCAGTTTATGTTTTTCCTTCTAATCTTGAGTGACAAGATTTAGTAACTGGTTCTTTAGGTGGGATGACTGTAAGGAGTCAAAAACGATACTGAGACTGTGAACCTGGCTGACTGAAAGGATGGGGAAGTTGTCAGTAGAAATAGGCAAGTTCTTACATGTTGTCTCCTCCATTAAGATATAAGGTTCTCGAGGACAGGAGATGTTTCACTTTTATTTTTGTGTGTCCACCACTTAACAGCACCAGGCACACAGGAGAATTCCTGATTCCTTACAACCACCCCATGAAACAGACTGATAGTATAAGAAGTATGATCTCTGTTTTATAGGTGAAAAAAAAATTGAGCCTCAGAGAAGTGAAATGACTTTCATAAGGTCACACAAGCTAAGTGTTGGAGACGGTGCAGAAAGCCAGATCCCACAGGGAGAAAGCAGGAAAACTTGGTGTAGAAGAGGACTCTGGGAAAGAAATAAGGAGACAAAGCAAATGTAAGCCTTTCTCTCCTTACAGGGCAAAATTAATTGGACCTGGGCTCCTGAGGTGAGACATTGCCTTGTTCTGGGTATGTT
This sequence comes from Sminthopsis crassicaudata, assembly GCF_048593235.1. Taxonomy (NCBI): domain Eukaryota; kingdom Metazoa; phylum Chordata; class Mammalia; order Dasyuromorphia; family Dasyuridae; genus Sminthopsis; species Sminthopsis crassicaudata. The sequence goes on from NC_133620.1 coordinate 25,211,663, forward strand.
TTGTTTTCAGGTTGTGCAGAAACTTGTCCTAATTTATAAGATTTGGGGGAAACTTGGCAGGAAAAGAGGATCCCCTGTCCCCTTCAAGCTCCTGTTGAGTTCATTTGTTCAGTGTCCATAGACCGAAACTAGTTTTAATTAGATGATCTTCATTATCAAACATGGTGGCAAGTGCTGGACAGCTCTAGCTCAGCGCCATGGAGTTTTCACTGCTACTTACTAGACTGGCAAACATTGTGAATCTTCTCAATTCAGAGATGAAAAGGGCCTTGGAGTTCTTCAGATACAACTCCCTCATTTTGTAGATGAGAAAACTGAGACTGAGAGAGGTGAAGTCTCTTGCTCAAAGTCACAAGAGCTGATCCCAGAGCCGATATGGATTTAATCCCAGATTTCTGATTCTGAATCCTTTGTTCTTTCCACTATACCTGACTGCCTCCTTTCTGAATCAAAGTCCCTCTGCCCTGGTTCCTGCTTTTCTGAGCCCTTGATGACTTTCTTCTTAACTAAGGAGAAAAATCAATTGATAAAGACTTTCTTAATAGCCAACTCATCCATCAGCTTTCAACTCACTCATTATCCTGCCTGTGTCCCCAACCTTCATGTCAATCTTGGGCAAGTCCTTTTCCCCTTCCTGAGCTTCAGTTTCTACATCACAAAATTGCCCTGCCTTCCTCGTAGAACTGTGTAAAATAAAGGACACGAAAAGCTCTGGAGCAAGCATGAAGCATTGCACCAATTAAAATTGTGGTCACACTTTTAGCAATCATTTAAGAACAACTCCATATGAATCAATGGTATGACAAAGCAGCCAAGCAAGTGAACGTGATCCTAGACTACGGGAAGAGAGGCGGAGATTTCAGCAGGGCAGAGAAGGGGAGGCCATCTCGCTTTCCTCTGTCCATATAGAGTGTTCTGTTCCCTTCCAGTGGGGCTTTCCAAAGGCTGAGACATTCCTGCAATCCATTTCCTCTTCACCTCTGTCTTATAGAAGTTCCAGTTTCCTTCCCAGCTCACTGTAGGTGGCTCTTCCCCACATGAGGCTTTTCCTGGTGGTAGCTTATATTGCCCAAGATTGCCTTGAATTTATTTTGTATATGCTTATATGGCCAGGAAATTTCTCCCATTAGAATGTCAATTCCTCCACCCTGGGTGGTTCCATTTGTCTTTGTATCACCAGCACCTGGTGCAGCAAACATCACAGCAAGTAGTAGTCGGTCAACAAGCACCTACTATGTGCCAGGTGCTGTGTAAAGTGCTGAGGATACAGAGAAAGTAAAAAACCAAACAATCTTTGCTCTCAAGGAGCACATGGTCTAATGGGGACAACTAGATACAAACAAGTTGAGATACTAACATCAAGGAGGATGAGAAGAAGCTTTTTGTAGAAATTTGGCTGAGACTTGAAGGAAGCCATGAAAGGTAGAAAGTGGGAGCAGCTGGGTGGAGCTGAATAGAGCCCCAGCTCTGAGGTCAGGAGGACCCGAGTACAAATTTTGTCTCAGACACTTAACACTTCCTGGCTGTGTGACCCTGGGCAAGTCACTTAACCCTAATTGCCTCATCAAAAAAAGAAAGAAAAAAAAGAAAGAAAGAAAGAAAGAAAGAAGAAGAAAGAAAGAAAGAAAGAAAGAAAGAAAGAAAGAAAGAAAGACAAGAAAGAAAGAAAGAAAGAAAGAAAGAAAGAAAGAAGAAAGAAAGAAAGAAAGAAAGAAAGAAAGAAAGGAAGGAAGGAAGGAAGGAAGGAAGGAAGGAGAAGGAAGGAAGGAAGGAAGGAAGGAAGGAAGGAAGGAAGGAAGGAAGGAAGGAAGGAAGGAAGAAAGAAAGAAAGAAAGAGAAAGAAAGAAGAAAGAAAGAAAGAAAGAAAGGGAAAGAAAGAAAGAAAGAAAGAAAGAAAGAAAGAAAGAAAGAAAAGAAAGAAAGAAAGAAAGAAAGAAAGAAAGAAAGAAAGAAAGAAAGAAAGAAAGAAAGAAAGAAAGAAAGAAAGAAAGAAAAGAAAAAGAAAAAAGTAAAGGTAGAAATGGAGAGGAGGGAGATCATTCTAGGTTTCTTGGATAGCTAACAAAAATTGATTTGGACCCATTTTGAACACTATGGTTTTTTTCAAAGCTAACACCAGGACCCTCGAGACACTTAGGTAAGAGCATCAGGGGGGTAATTTTATGAGAGAAATAGTGCCTGGGGCAGGCACTGATCTGTCTGTTGGCCAGATGAACAACTCAATCTGCCTCTGAAATAGGATTGTTGAGAAACAATCCAGGAAGGTATAGATAAGGGTGACCATTATGGTGAAGAGCTTTAAGCTCTTGTCATGTAAAATTTAGTTAGATGAGCTGACATTGTTGAGTTTGTAGATGAGAAGACTTGGGGAGAATGAAATATCCATCTTCAAACACTTGAAGAACTACTATAAAGAGGCACCCTTTTCTTTTTTTATTTATTTTCTTTTACATTTTTTTATAATAGTTTTTATTTATCAGATATATACATGGGTAATTTTATAGCATTGACAATTGCCAAACCTTTTGTTCTAATTTTCCCCTCCTTCCCCCACCCCAGATGGCAGGTTGACCAATACATGTTCAATATGTTAAAGCATAAATTAAATTCAAGATATGTACACATGTCCAAACAGTTGTTTTGCGAGGCATCCTTTTCTGAAGACAAAGAGAACCAAAGAAAGATCCCACCTTGTCTTATGGGTTTCCAGTGCATGGATTTATGAGAGGACAGCACAAGTGTTTCCAGAAAGGCAGGACACTATGAATCAGTGGAAGGGGATAGCTGCAACAGTGAAATCACAGGTTTATCCAAAGAGAAATCACCCCAAAGAAGGGGGAGGCTTCTTCTGCTTGTCTCTAGAAGGCAGAACTCAGAGCAGTGGGTGACCTCACAGGGTTGCTGGGAGAATGGAAGGTGGGACTCTCCTCACAGTACTTAGAGCTGGAAAAAACCTACATCATCTGGTCCCACCTCCTTTTATTGAAAAAAGTTACCAAAACTAAAAAGAGAAAGGAAGAGATGGGCCAAAGACCATGTAAAGCAAAAAGCATATTAGGACCCTTTACTTCAGGACCAGTGCTCCATTCCTCTCCATTTTTACCCCGCCCAACTCCCATCCCTGCCTCTTTGTTTCCCTTGACTACTAGCACACTGTATAACATGGTTATTCATCTTCACCTCTTCCCCACTCCCACGATAATACTTCATGGGTGGGGAAGACCCTAGGCCGTAATTCTTGAACTCACATCAAGAAAGTCTTTCATTTTCACTCTTCTCAGCACCCTCCAGCTGCCTGAGAAGAAGAGACAGGTTACTGAATGCTTCAGACACAAAATTAATGAATAGGAACAACATGCCGCTTTTGACTCCTCTGCACATCCATTAGTTCATGAATCCTTAGAAGGGCCCTGGGAGGGTGGCAGGACAGCCAATAGTTCTCATCTGACAATTAGGAAAACTTCACGAGGGGATGAGACTTCACCAAGAAGGCCACTGAGCTGGGATTCATTCCCAGTTTTCCTGACTCCCAAAGCAGAGGTTTTTGCACTGCTGTGATCCTTGTTATTATTCTGATTCCACTCCGTCTCCTCCCCTTACATCCCACCCCCAGACAAACCCAGACATTTCTTTCCCACTGTTTTTCTCTTCTGAGGGCGTAGATCTTGATCAGCACCACAGACAGTTCCCACATGTGGCCCTGTTTACACTGACTGAAGCTCTTTGCTTTCTCCTGCTATTAAGTCTTCTGTTATTCTCCCCTCTTTTCTTACTTTCCCAGTCTTCCTCTCTCCTTCCTCTCACTCCCCATTCTCTCTTTTCCCTTCTACCACACCCATTTCACTACAAAGAGACAATATTTCCAATATTTCCTGAGAGAGGCAAGCCCTGCTCCAACCTCAGCAGAGAAGGAATGAACCCGCTCATCTCCTTTTCCCCCTCTCCCCCTTTCCCTTCCACTTCCAAACCCCTCTCCCTCTCTCTCCTGTACTTTCTATTCTTTCCTCCTACCCTTCTTCCCTCCCTCCCTCCCTCCCTCCTCTCTCTAAAGAACAATTCCTCCTCTTTCACCAGACAGACAGGGATTGGCCTTAAATTCAATTTAGGATTGCTCTAAATAGACAAACAAGCAGCTGACAGCACAATGCACAAGTGTTTGGAAAGGCTTGGGCTCTGTTTTTCTGGGGCTGGTGGCTCGGGATTCCAGGAGTGCGCCATTCCATTCTCTAAAGTCTTTTTCAACTCTTCAAGCTCCATTTGTAAGAGGAAATAGGAAGCCATATTTGGATTTTGATGTTGCTGATAAAGACATTTGGTTTTCATGCATTGTGATAGATTTAAAGTCAGGGGAACCGAATTCAAATTCAAATATTTTCTAGGTGTGTGGTTTTTGAAAAGTAATTTTCCTTCTCTGAGCCTCAGCCATCTGTCAAAATGAGGCAGCTGGGAGGGGGTTGTAGTACAGGGAATAGAATGGGCAGCCACTGGGCCTGGAATTGGGAGGATCTGAGTTCAATTGTGGCCTCAGATACTTGGTAATTGCGTGACCTTGGACAATCATTTGATCTCTGCCTCAACTTCCTCAACCTTAACATGGAGATTTATAGGAGCACCCACCTTCCCAGGTTGTTGTGAGGATCAGAGGAGACACTATTTGTCAACACTTAGCACAGTATCTGGCATATGGTCCGCACTTAGTGTCCCACCTTCCTTAATTCCGCCTCTGAATCTGTGGTCCTTTGAATCCACAGCCTTTTTGAATACCATTTTACAACCTTCTTGTTTATTTATCGAGCTTCCTGTCCCCAGGTCGCAAAGGTGGACAGAGGCTCCCAACGGCCGGATGGTGAGGTCTGAAGCCATTCCCTTTCACCAAATGAGATTCTTCATCAGAGTCACAAATCCCTCTCAATAACAGCAGGAAAAGGCTGACCCAGCATTTCCCCTTGAAATGGCTGCTTGTTTAAGTGTGTGGAGGATAATGACGATAATAACAATAGCACACAGAGCATCAGGAAGAGGGCCAACCTCACTGTCAAAAGAGCCATCATGTTCAAGTCCTGCTCCTGCCTTTCACTGCGCTGCATCCCTTTGGGGCGAGGTCTCTTTTCTCTCTGATCCTCTTTTTGTATCCAAAATGGGGGATGACGATCCTGGAACTTTTTACTTCCCAAGATTGTGGGGAGGAAAGTGCTTGATGGGACCATAAACTGCCCTTTGTGTCTTAGGCAGCCCTTCATGCCCTTGTTCTCATCTAGAATCATGTCCTTCAGCAAAACAACTGTTTGGACATGTAGACATATATTGCATTTAATTTATACTTTAACATATTGAACATGTATTGGTCGACCTGCCATGGTGGGGGGGGGAAGGAGGGGAAAAATTAGAACAAAAGGTTTGGCAAATGTCAATGTTGTAAAATTACCCATGCATATATCTGGTAAATAAAAACTATTAAAAAAATTAAAAATTTAAAAAAAATTTTTAAAAATAAATAGGATCATGTCCTTGTTTTACAGGCAAGGAAATGGAAGTCCGGAGAGGTGAGCGGGCCCACCCAGGGACCCGTGGATAGAACAGAGTGGATTTTACTGTTGAGCACAGATCCTCTCACTCCAAGCCCAGCGTGCCCTCCCCACGAGACCAAACCAACTCCTTTTGGCACTGGCAGGAGCTCTGCAGTCGACGCAGGACAGGGGCCATTTTAGGAACTCCTTTTTCAGGGAGGAAAGTGAGGGCTCCGAGAGCAGAAACGAGGCGCCCAAGGCTCACACGGGGTCTCCCTACCCCCAGCCCAGTGTGACTGCTGACTTTGGGGGTGTCTGCGGAGGGAGGCGGTTTACAGATGGTACAAATTAGAGGCAGTGAGAATGGGGGGAAGGGAGCTGAATTTGGTATTGAATCCCTAGGTGACCTGGGTGACCTTGGATAAATACCTTTCACTATCTGGATTTCTGCAAGATCAGGGGGTGGGATGAGAGGATCTTTGAGCTCCTGCGGTGTACGCCATGATGCGGCCCCCCTCCCCCCATCGCTCGGGTTCCTCCTCCAGTCTGGGGGTGGGACAGGGAGGGAGCGGCCTCGGCAGCTGGGAAGGCAGCCCCTGGCCATAGCGGCTCACATTGCTGGTCACAGCACAGCACCCAGCTGGCCATCGGAACTTTCCAGAAATATTGCACTGCGGTGCTTTTGGAGCTGCTATGCTAATGGAATCAGGAAAAATCAATTGTCCTTAAGGACCAGGGGAATGAGATGTGTCGTAAATGCCAGGGGATGAGTGATTGGTCGATTGTGGGGATGGTGATTCAAACGCAGCTCATCTCTGCATTATCCTGATGGATGTTTATGGCCTGCCTCCCAGCCCCCTCCCTCCCTTCCCTTCTCCTCAGAGCCAGCCAGGGAAGAAGGTTTATAGCTTACAGCTTTTCAGCTGATTGAATGCAGCTGGCATTGCTGCAGCCCAGAACAAATAGGGCCTTTTCCTTCACGGCCTGGAAAAGTAGAGGGAAGAAATCACACGGCAACATTTCTGCAACCAAAGCATCCCTCAAACACGCAGATATTTCCCGGAACGACTCCGCTCGGGCCCTCCGCCGCCCGGAACGGGACCCTGGGAAGCGAGGGCAGAGACCCCGCCGCAGAGGCCCGGGAGCCGCCGCTCCACTTTCGTATTCTCCTCACCGAGAACGCTAACGAAGCTGTTTCATTAGCATTCACTTGGGCCCCCTGTAATTTTTTCCTCACTGTTAATAAAAACCAACCACCCACCAGCTGAAAATCTGCTTGTCAGACACTGGGGCTGAGGCTGTCTTGAGTGGCTCTGCCTGTTGGGGGGGGGGGATCTGACTGCATTCCGGTGGTCGTGGGGGGGCGGCTTCAGCTCCAATGACCCGAGGCCCAGGGGGCTGCAGGACACAAACCCAGAGACAATTTAAGGCCGTTTTAGACACGCAGAGCAAGTTCCCAGTGGCCGGTTTTGCCGATATGAATGGAGGATTCATCTGTGGGAATTCTCCCGTGGACCCCCTGCCCTTTCCCCCATCCCCCAAAGAAACGGAGGAGACACTGAAGTCAGTGGACCACAGAGGTCATCGAATCTGACCCCCACCCGAGACTTTGACCCCTGCCCCGAAGTGACCCCCCAGGTCTGCCCCACCCTTCAAACAGACCTGGCAATGGGGTCATACGAGCCCCAGTTTAAGGTCTGGGGGCTGTTTAACCTGAGAAATAAAAGGTCGGGGGAGAGGGGTTAGCGGCTGTTTTATAGGAAAAGCTGGAATGTGGGAGAAGGACCTGTCTGCTTTTTCCGTCTGATCTCAGGTGGGCAGAACTAGAAATAGGAGGTTGGGAGTGGGCAAGGCAGTTACAGGAAATCAGAATTCAGCTCAAGATACTGAAAAATGTCCTAACAATTAGGATTGCCTGTGCATAGAACAGCCTGCCTTGTGAATTAATGAGCTCCACCTCGTTGGAGATCCGGCTTTCAGTGGCTCCGGCAGGCTGGGGTTTGTCCCCCGACCTTCTACGTAGCCCCTCATCTGGTGCCCACAGCCCAGAATGGTGACTCGGGGTGCCCTGGCCCCACCCAGAGAGAGTCCATCTCCTCGGGTTTTAGCTTTATGGAGGTGCTTTTTCATCTCTTTTCTCACTTGACCTTCATATCATCTCTGTAAGGGATTGCGAGCCTTCCCAGACTTCCCATCTCTGGGAGATAAAGAATGCGCTACCCAGAGAAGAGAATTCAATTCAATTAAACCGTTATTTATTATGCACCTGCTATACTGAAGATACTTACACTACTGGGTGCTGGGGATCCAAAGACAGGAACCAAAATGGCTCCCCCCCAAGGACCTTGTGTTTTACTGGAGGGGGAGCAACATCTCAGGGGGGAGTCCTGTCAACTGCAGGGGTGGACGGGCCCCGGCTGACTCTTGTGGAGGTGGGATCCAAGAGAGTGATCCTGCAGACCCAAGGGCATTCTGGTAAGAGATGACACAGCCTGCGTGCGTTTAGGGGGTTGGGAAGGAGCCAATCTGGCAAGACTGTAGAGTGCATGGAGGGAAGTGATGCAAGAGAAGTCTGCAAAGGGGCGGGAGCCAGATAAACGCCAGCAGCCTGGGCAATGGGCTTTGCATACCAAAGGGAGCCCCAAGGGCTTTTGGGTGGGATAATGTCATAGATAATATCTTAGGTGGCCCGAGGGCCCGACTCAAAGCTGGCAAAGCCCGAGGTCCAGTCCTGCCTCAGGCACCCTGGATTTGGGGCAAGTCACTTAACCTCTCACAGACCAGTTTTCTCAGGATAAGATGGAGATGATAATCATAGCACCTGGTGGTTGTGAAGATCAAAGGAGATGATCTGTGTCAAGCACTTTACAGACCTTAAAGCCTTATGTAATAACTGTTGGCCCCTACTACTACTAGTACTACTACTACTACTACTACTACCACTACTACTACCACTACTACTACTACTACTCTACTACTACTACTACTACTACTACTACTACTACTACTACTACTACTACTACTACTACTACTACTACTACTACTATTGTTGCTGCTGCTACTGCAGCTGTGCAAAATATGAATTAGGGAGTCGAGTTCAAGTTCTGAGTCTAACATCTATTGATCCTATGGGATTGTACACACACACACACACATTTTATAGGATATGTAATCCTAGACAAGTCTTTCCACCTCTATAACCCAGACAACAGGTTCCTTCAGTGGAAGGCATTTCCATACCAGGAGTTCATTCTGCAGAAATCTCCAGTCTGTCCCACACAAAGGGGCTGTGGGTATCTAGGGAGAACCCTCCATGACAGTCCCAATTTCAGGCCCAGCTTCTTCCGGGCTCGTTGGTCCAGCTCAGAGGGCAGAAAAGGCTCTCCCCCTTGACTGACTTAAGCTGTCACCGGGTCCGGAGCAATGGCAGCCGTGGCTGGCTTTGGAGGGGCTGCACAGAGGGAAGGGAGATGTACAGAATACCCGCCTGTGACACCTCCAGACGCTCTAGTCCTGGCACCTTCCTCATCTGCCAGTAGCTGCGTCCTGATTTAACGGAAAGACAGGCAGAGTTCCCAGAGTTGGGCACTGGCTTTTCCTGTACCCAGTGAGTCATCAACAACTGCTCTGGGCCGAGAGCCTAGACTGGCACCTTCCTCAGCATGCCCCGGAGTCCTCTGGAACTTCCACAGCTCCTAAGTTCTGGAGGGGCCCTAGGAACTTGGAGCTGCAGGCTTGGCAGCTTCTACCTTCCAGAGGGTCTTGGGCTCTAGAATTAGAACCCAGGATCCCACTTTTCCATTTCCGTTTCTTTTGCTTTTCCATCCCACAGGAGAATGGGGTCCCAGAAATGTTACCACTTGTTTATTTTAAAATACCTCAAGATGCAGACTCTAGAGCCTAGAATTCCAGTTTTTAAGTTCTTCAGGGCTAGGGGCTCTAAAAGAAAGTGTAACAATAGAGAGTGTTTATACAACACAGATTTAAAGTCCACAGGGAGATATTATTATTTTACTAGACTGTCACAAAAACCCCAGGTGGCAGATACTATTACTACCCCTTTTTTATGGATGCAGAAACTGAGACTGAGTAAGGTTGAGATTAAAGGCAGGTGACACAGGGGATAGAGAGCTGCACCTGGGGTTCAAATCTGGCCCGAGACTCTTACTATTTATGTGATCCTGGGCACGTCACCTAAGGGCTGCCTGCCTCAGTTTCCTCAACTGTAAAATGGGGGTTAATAATAGCATCTACCTCCCAGGGCTCTAGTAAAGGATTATTTGCAAAATGTTTAGCAAACCTTGAAGCATTCTATAAATGCTAGCTATTCTTATCGAGTGCCCAGGGTCAGGCAGCCAGTAAATAGCTGAGACAGGATTTGATCGGAGGCCTTTCTGATTCCAATTCCACTGCTCCATCCACCGTACCACCTGATTGCCTAATGGCTTCTAAATCTAGAGACCACAACACTCCAGGGAGCTCTTCCTGCTCCCTTCCTGAGCTAAGCTCAGGCTGGATGGGAGGAAATGTGGCCAGCCCAGACTTGGCCATCCTGAGATCACATGATGCCTCTGAAGTGGTCCCTTACCCAGAGTCCATGGCCTCAGGGTGGGGCAGGGAGAGTCTGGTACTGGGGCCTGGCTCTCAGACCTCACGGAAGCTCAAGCATGGAAGGGTGGAGCTTTCTACATTCTATGTTCTGTCATGGACCCTCAAAGGAGGCCAGGAGATGAGGCAGGAAAGGGACACATTGAGAGGTGGGGAAACTGAGGCATGTAAATTTACACCTTTCTTCATTTGATGAATGAAGAAGAGTCTTCTGTTCATTATGAAGTATGAAGTATTCAGTATGAAGGGAAAATTGTGGGGGAATAAATCCCATTCCTGGCACTGAGCTCTCAGTCTGGTAGAGGAGATAAGGCAGGGACAGGAACAAAATTCGGGGTCAGATGTGATCAGGACCCCACAAAGGGTGCAGTCAAATTGCTGGAGGGAGGAGAAGGCAGAGAAGAACAGAAAGAACTTCCTGAAAGGAGAGGTTTCCAGCAGTGGCAGGGTCTGCTGGGTGGGAAGTGGTTCCTGGAGGTATGAGACAGAGGCTGTGTGATCCTGGATGGGGGAGGGGGTCACAGAAGGGATTCAAATCTTGGCCAAGGTCTGAGCTCCCTGACTGAAGTTCCATGATCCTAAGTGGCTGACATCTGTCTGGACACCTGAGCGCTGCTACCTTGAGCAAGCGAAGCTTCCTTTCTGTGTTTTTCCCTCAGCCTGTGTAATGTGGATGACAGCGCTTCCTTTACTCGCCTTCTCCTCCTAAATGAAGTGCGTTAGTACAAGACCTCGGAAGGGACCTCACAGAAGCATCTGGACTCTCTCATAAGAAGGCCTTCAGCCCCTCCTGGGGAACTCACCACCAAGAACGAGGCCTTTTCCACCTGGGCTTCGGGCCAATCACTTTTCTTCTCTTTGAGCCCAAATCTGGCTCTCTGCCTCTTCTCCCCCCTTTACCCACCCCCAGCTGATCCTTCTTCTGCTCCCAGGTCAAGCAGACCAAGTCTCAGAATTCCAGAATCTCAGGGCTGGGCAAGGAGAGAGAACAAGGCTGATGTCTTCTCCACAAGAGGGCCCTTTAGACATTGGAACAGCGCTCCGGAGCCCTTTCCAAGCCCCTTCTCCTCTAGTTCCTTTTACCAGTCATCCTATGAGAGGAGCTTGAAGTCCTTCTATCTTTTGGTTATCCTGCCCTGTTATCAACGTTCTTTCTAAAATGTGGCACCCAGAACTGAACACAGGCGCCCTAGTGGATAGGACAGATGGAACTTGCAGCTAGGAAGACCCGAATTCAAATCCTGCCTCGGCCCTAGCTCAAACGTGGTGACGGTGAGGGATTTCTAGCCTTCAATCCTCTAATCCCTATCAAGTCATTTCGCTTCTCTGTGCCTCAGTTTCCTCATCTGTGTCAGGTTCCTAAGGTTCCTTCCAGCACTAAACAAATGAGCCTAGCAGTAAAAAAACCAATTTTTTTGGTCTGTCCTTTCATCCTGTTCACTCACATCCAGCTCACAGTCCCCCCTAGACCTCCAGCTCATTTTTTAATTAATAATTTCTATTTACCAGATATATGAATGGGTAACCCTACAACGCTGACAATTGCCAAACCCTTTGTTCTAATTTTTCCCCTCCTTCCCCCCCCCAGATGGCAGGTTGACCAATACATGTTCAATATGTTAAAGTATGAATTAAATACAATATATGTCTACATGTTCTAGCTCGTTTTCAATCCAACTATTCATCTCTTTGTAAAACTGCTGGGGGTTTTGACCACGCCTAAGACTTTCCCCATATTCCCACTGAATTCCCCGCTGCTAGCTTTAACTCCAGCACTCGAGCCTGCCCAGACAGTCTCTGGCTCCATCCTAGCTTTCTGTCAATTGTAAATCTGATAATTGTGCCACCTGTGTCTTTATTTAAGTCACTGATAGCAAGTTTAAAGAAATAGCACAGGGCCAAAAATAGATTCCTGGGGCACTCCACTGGAGACCTCCTTTCCAGCAGACATCCAACCAGTAAGAAGTGTTCGTTGGGTCTGGCTATCTGAGCAATTCTGAATTCATTTATCGGTGCTCCATTCCCCCTCACATTTTCCATGGTGTTCACAACATTAGGATGAGCTGCTCTCTCCCAAGCCTTCTGTGTAAACTCTGTTAGCTTTCTCCTGATCTGTCATTCAGTACCCTATCACTTAGGAAATCTGGCCAGAACCTGCACTTGAGGAGCGCGGTTTTCTCCGGCAGCCCTCGGTATCCTTCTCCATCCTGACTGTGTCTCTCCTGGCTCCAAGCACTCTGAACTCTATCAAGTCACTTCATTTTTCTGGGTCTTGACTTTGCCATCTCTAATGTGAAGATGATGATGTTTTCCCCACCCGGCTCACAGGTGGGGGAAAAATGTCTACAACGTGGACCCCGTATCGACCTCGACTATAATAAAAAACTGTCCCTGCACTCCAGTGATGGTTTGGAGCTCCAGAGTCTTTTTTCTGTCCATTCTCTCATCGACGCTCATAAGTCCTTTGTAACCATGGTAGGAGAAAAGGAATTGGTCATCATTATCTCTGCTTGTCACATGAGAAAATTGAGTCCCAGAGAAAGGAAATGATTTCTTTTGATCCTATGGCAATTTATATATTTACAGGACTTGGAGATGAAAGAGGATCTGTTCATCAGTTGTCTGACTTCCTCTTTAATAGATGAGGAAACTGAGTTTCAGAGAGAGGAGGGGCTTGCTCAGGGTCCGCAGCAAATACCTAGTAGAGCTTGGACCCAAGCCCTGGTGTCCCGGCTCCCGGGCCAGACTCTTTGTGCAGGGAATGCTGACTGGGGCTATTTGCTCCTTGCAACAAGAAAGGCAGGCTGGGGGAGGAGGAGGAGGCTGTTGCCAAGCAGGCCCTCATCTTCCTGGCCGAGGGAGAGGGGAAGTAAAGGGGTGGCTTGATTAGATCCCATCTATCCCAGGCAGGCCTGGGTGGACAGGGCCAGACAGAGGGGCGGCTGGCTGAGGGCTCCCTAACCCAATTTGCTTCCCCGAGAAGCCAGCCTGTCTGGCAGAAATAGACGGGAAAGCTGCTTCCTCTGCACCAGGGCCCCGGGCCCGAGGGACCTGCCCTCCCGAGGCTGGGCTGGCCCGGCCCGAGCTGCCTCCCCGGCTCTGCTCATACTTTCTGGGAACTGATCTCCCAGGGAGGGCACTTAGCCTGGTAATTGGCCAGAAGGCTCATCAGTCATTCAGGGAAAATTGTAGTTCTCCTTTTCAAGAGAGAAGGAGGGAGGGAGGGAAGGGGGGAGAGCGAGAGAGACAGAGATGGAGAGACTGAAAGAAAAGTGGCGTGTGAAAGAGCCTGAGCCAACAAGAGTCAGAAGACATGTGTTCGAATGACGGCTCTGAGCCCGGCTTTCCGAGCGCCCTGGGAGAAATTTGGGCTTCTGTATCGTCACCCCCAGAATGAGGAGACAGGGGCCACGTAATCAAGCTCTAAGCTTCCTCCTGGGGCTGACATTCCCTGTTCTGGGGCCCTCCCATCCCTGACATCTTTTCTTAGCCAGAATTGTCGGACTAGAGAACGGCATATTGAATTGGCTGCCAGACAGAATGTTCTTTGATTCTGGGGCCCCGATAAACCCTCGTCTCCTGGGCCTCCCCCAGTTTGCTCAATTGTCAGGGGGACCAATGTGCTGACAGAGAAAACCTTACTCCTTAGAAGCAGGCCCCAACTTTGAGAGGCGGGGGTGGGAGAGAGCAGCTCTCCGCTGTTCCCTTTAGGCCCCGGTCTCCTTCCTGTTAACCTGGGAATGGGAGAGAGGGAGAGCAGCCTGGTTTCCCCCTTGGAACTGTCTGGGAGAATCAGACGTGGTCTCTGACTTAGACTCCAGACCCGTCCACTGACCAGGCCCCAAACATAGCCTAAGACAGGAGGACTCCCCCCAGGCTGGGCTTGGGTCTGAAGGCCCGCTATCAGTCCATCCAAGGGAGGCTTTGCCAGTCCCCGGAGAAATCCTTACTCAGTGAATTCAGTGCAGTCTCCCCAAGCCCAGCCAGAAAGTGCATTAGTGTGGGCTGCTGGACACCAGGGGCACTGTGCTCTGACTTTCAATCTGTTTTCCCTCTGTAGGATGATGAAAAAAGGCAGAAGCCATAAGGAGAGGAGGAAGGGTCCATCACAAGAACGGGCTGAACCCTGACGTCAGGGGGGAAGAGCCAGCTTCCACCGCAGCTTACCCATCCCCAGCTCAGCTCAGGTCTTAACCCTGCTCCGGGAGCCAAGCTTCCTCCTCCATCTCAGGACGGGAGCCGGGGCGGGGGCCTGTCAGCCGCAGAGCCACCTGCCCCGTGGGGATGGCAGGCGGGCAGAGTTCAGGGGACCCTGGAAGGAGTCTGGGAATACAAGGACTCCATTGCACAACCACGTAAACCAAAAAGTCTCTTTGTTGGGACACGGGTGACACCGGCTCTCCTTCAGATTCTCGGGGAGGGCTGGGGAGGGACTCTCCCCCTTCTTCCTCTGGCACACCCTGGGCAGGGAGCACGTGCGCCTCTCTGTGGGAGCAATCCTAGGTGTCCAGCTGCCTTTTCTGCTTTGTATTTTCCCCGCTCAGCACAGGTGGCCAAATCGTGCTCCCAAGATGGATGTTTCTAGTCTCTGTGAGCACGGGGGGAGTTTCCGAGGTCCAAAGTCCTTGGATCAGTGATGGCTGCCCAGCAGGAGCGCCTCTGACCTCTCCTGGGAGGCTGGGCAGTGCACGATGGGCTGGACAGGAGAGAGGCCCTCCATTTGCTGCTTGGACAGTACAGATTCAAGGTTAATGTGTTCAGAAGGCTCACAAATATCCTGGGAGCCTTTATCATTATTAAAAGCCTATTAAGAGTGGTGACTTATTGTTTCATATTTTAAGTATTTGTTAATTCGTGCTTATGAATCTTTTGTGTTTTAAGCATTTCTTTTGGGATGAAGGAAATAAATCGCCTCCCATTAGCTGAATCTACAATCTGTGTAATAAGTACCTTTCTAGAAGGAACTCTTGTCTTTAACCTCAACCCTAATCCTGTTAATCACTTTTTGGGGAGACCTTAGATATGACCCATAACTAAGCTTTATTGAAGAGATTTTCCTCTGGATACCAGTGTGGGGCCATAATGAGCTAGTTAATTCAAGAAAAAACACAAATCCCTTCTCCTTGGGAACAGGCTCTCCCAAAGAGTGAATCTGAGTCTGCCTGAGCCGAGTTATTACTATAGTCTCTTCCCCAAATTAATTTTACGTATTTATTTTTTTGTTTTGCATTTATTTAAATATGAAAAAATAACCCCTTCCTCAACCTACCTAGGATCATAGATTGAGACCTAGAAGGGACCTTAGAGATCAGCTAAACTATAAGCTCTTTGAGGGCAGGATCTGTTTTATTTTGTTTCGATTTCCATTCTCTAGAACATAATAAGCACATTTATTTTATTTAGATTTCCATTCTCAAGAACCTAAGTTGCTGGATCTCTCTCTAAGGACAGTGAAAGTGAGCCAATCAAGCACACACACACACACACACACACACACACACACACACACACGAAATTGATTATACTTTAAAAGACAGGAGATGTCTGATTACAGGGACTAATTCTAAATCATCTATGAACAGTAAAATCAATTTTTTTTTGTGAGGGCAAAGCTAAAAATCAATTTTTAACTGGAAAAAGAATGAAAACCAGAAGAGAGGTACTTGATAAAAGTAATATCAACTTGACCTGTTAAAACAAGCGCCTGACATTGAAAAAGACAAAATAACAGAAACGGACACCGATTATTACCATTGCCCCAGAATGTTTAACCAAAGTAAATCAGATACAGCAAGGAGACAAAAAGAGAATTGAAACTACCTCAATCAGCAATGGAAAGTGCCTTAATCTAACTAATGTTCCCCAAGGTCTTTCCTTTGCCTTCTTCTCTTCTTTCTAATCTCTCTCTTGGCATTCTCAGTGATCCCTGTAGCCTCAATATAGCCTCTCTGCAGATGACTCACGTTTATATCTCTAGACCAGACTTCTCTCCCATGTTCTGCCTTCGTATCTCCAGCTCCCTGGACCATACACTACCAGCTCAGGGATATTAGAAAAGTGCTTCCTCTCTCTGGACCTGTTACTTCATCTAGACTGTGATGCTGCCCTCGCTAGCCAGGGAGGATCAGTCAGAAGGACAAGGATAGTATAGAAAAGATACTCCTTATAATGAAATAATGACAAAAAAATAATAAAAAATATTCCTTGGTTAGAAAGAAATGGGGTAGTATAGTGGATACAGTAACGGACCTGGAGTCAGGAAGGCCTGAGTTCAAATCCCACCTCAGACTCTTGCCTGTGAGCCTATAGGTGACTCACCTAAATTCTATATGCCTCAGTTTCCTCATCTTTAAAATGGGGATAATAACTGCACCAACCCCTACTGACCCTGATGACCACTTTCTGAATTTTTGTGAGGATGAAATGGGATCATATTTGTAAAGAGCTTTGTAAATGTTAGCGATGATGATGATGATGATGATGATGATGATGATGATGATGATGATGTGACCATGATACTCAGGACTGAATTTGCATCCTGGTCCCCCAGAAGAGCTCAGACTACATCAATACTTGTTCTCTAGGAGTTTCCACCACTTATTATACGATCTCAGGTAGCTCACTTCCCCTCTTTGGACCTCCGTCCCTTTCACAAATTTTAGGAGTCAAACTAATCATCTCTTCTAGGTCTGACGTTCTAGTTGTGATCCAGAGAGGGTTGCTGCACTGCTCTATAAAAAAGGGAGAAATGAGACCAGGTGATCTCCAGGGTCCCTGCCAGGGTCTCTGATTAAGGTGAACTTCAGTTGAGGAGAAGTGAGGGGTCAGGGGGAGAGCAGATGTTGATACCCCTCACCCTCAAATTGGTTTTGATCCTCTCAGTAGAGAAGAAAAAAGTCACCAGCTGATGGGAGTGGGGAGCGGGAGATGAGGTGCCTTAATGACTGTCAATGGTGAATATTAAACAGGAGAAAAGTAGGCAGCATTGAAATGAGGCTCATTAAGAGACACATAAATTAACAGAATTTTTAGATCTGATGAAACCGTAGCTTGATGTGAACCCGGCAACTGGAATCCTATGCATCTGCAGCAAATTGTTCCCATGATGCCCTCTGGAATATAGAGGAGGGAGAGGGTGGGGGAAGAAGTTACCCAGGTAGGAATAGCTTCTTCCCTACTTATCTTGAGTGGGGGTAGGGGAGGTCCAGGATGTATCCCCTCCACCCCACCCCCCACTCCTCCCAGCACAATGTTAACTTTTAAAGATTGAGTACTGTCCATTTTTGTCTCTATCCCTGGCACCTCGTAGAGTGGCCAGCACTTAGTAGGTGGTTAATATACATTTGTTGGTGGGTCTCTCCTAGGGCCACTAGGGAGATTCCTGGGCATTTGAGGATGATTGTGATGGTGAGAAAATGGACAGTTCCATTGTCCTCGTTTACAGGGTAGTTTCTTCTTTATGAAGAAGATGGTATTAGAAAGCTTATCGCTGCTTTGAAGATGAGGAAACTGAGGCAGAAAGAAGAGGAGTTTATTTGCTGAATGTCACCCAGTCAGAAAACAGCAGGGGGCAGAATGGAACTCACACCCACAGGAGCCCCAGAAAGATGAAAAAAAGGCTTTGAGAAGTGGGAGGGGGGAAAGTCAGCCTGATGTAGGAAGGGCTCTGGGTTCCCGGTAAGAGTCCTGAGTTCTGGAGTCCGGCCCTCGAAGCTGTGGAGAGCCCTGGGGCCTATCTGGTGCCTCGGAATCCAGGCCCTGGGGACCTCTTCACCACAGCTCCTCAAAGTTTGTGCTTTGTCCCTGAAAAACTAAAAGCTCCAGGAAGAAGTTGGATGACTCCCTCGTCAGGTACAACGTGGGCAGGATTCAGGGAAGAGTTGGACCTGATGGTCTCTGATATTCTGTCACTCTGTGATTTCTTCCCAACCCCTCCTTCCTTAGGGAAAACAAGCAGAGTGGAGAGAGTGCTGGACCTGGAGTCAGGAAAGCCTGAGTTCAAAACCCGCCTCCGACAGTTACTAGCGGTGTGGCTCTGGGAAAGTCATTTTCTGGTATTTCGGTTTCCTCATCGGCAGGATGATAGCAACTGCCTCATTATTGTGAAGATCACATAAGCTATTGTAAGAATACTTAGCCTAGTACCTCTCACATAGCAGAAGCTGTAGAGATGCTTTTCTTTCCCCTTCTCCTCTGCTTTCTCATCCAGACTTTCCACATTCCAGCCTTCTACCCCCAAAGTTCCCTTCAAACCCCACCTGCAATGCAGGGGCGACCTGCTCTCAGCACGTCAGCCAGTATGAAGGGTTCAGGTTCCATTTTGAGGCTACCCTCTCCCTCCCCTGGAGCCCTGCTACCTTTTATCGCTTAGCAGTGGCTGTAATTCTTCATTATTAGTTCCCCCCCCCCCCAAGGCACCTTTCATCACATTAGCTCCCTCACCTCTGCCCGGCTTCCAGGTTCATCATTTGGAATAGGGATACAAAGCCAGGGAAAGGCGCTTTCTGAGAGTCCCATCAGGGAATCAAAGATGGGGCTTCAAGCACTTCTCTAAATGGAGGGGGTCAAACTAGGTATCCATCCCAGCTCTGGCTGTGGGACCATCCCCGGCTGCTTAGCCCCTTCCCTCTCCTTCATTCCTCAGTACAATCTGTGGGCAAGTCCAATTGATTCCACTTGCCCCAAATCTTTCGCCCGTCCTCTCCTCTCTCCTCCCTTGGCTACCACCAGTGGTAGCCAAGACTCATTTACACTTAGCCAGATTATTGCTCTTGCAAAAGTCTTGCCTCCCTCCCTGCTTCCCTCCCCTCCCCCTTTCATGTTTCACATTACTGAAAATCATCTGTCTGTGCTGTTCCCTGCTGACAAGCCTTTGGTGGCTCTCCAGTGCCTGGAGAATGAAGCAGGAGCTCCTTCCTTATCATTAAAGACCCCTCGCCATCTGGCAAAAATGGAACTCCTTACCCTCAAGGAACTTCAATGCTATGGGAGGGATACGAGAGGCTCAAAGAGAAGAAACTGTGGAGTATATTTTGGTAATTCCATCAATTCAGTCATATTTGACTCTTTTGGATCTCATTTGGGGTTCTCTTGGCAAAGATACTGGAGTAGTTTGCCATCTATAAAAATATATGTAATAAAATATGTAAATATATGTGTGTATATATGTATGTGTGTGTATATATATGTGTGTGTGTATATATACATATATGTGTGTGTATATATATATATACACACATATATATGTATATATACACACACACACATATATATATGCATATATATTATATAAAATAACTTTTAACCACTGGATAGTATTGAAAATCACTCACTAGATAGTCACAGAAAGGACCTGGAGACCCTCAGGGGTTCTGTGCCCACCACGGTGCTTTCTTTCCCTCCAACTGGGCTTCAGCTCTGCCTCTGTCCATAAAATCTCATTGACAGTAAAGACCTGTGAATTTATGGCTTTACCCAATAAAAATCATCTCGGAGCTACCAACTACTGCCCCAGGCCCACTCCCTTCTTAAATTTACTGTATTTCCTTGGGCCTCAGTCACATGACAAATGACTTCACCAAAGACCACCCTGCTTAGATGCTCTCTGCAGCATTTTTATTGGGCAGACCATTGATAAGCAAATGGACAGTGCAAAATAACAAAAGAACTACATGTAATAAATGCCTTTGCAGGCCCATTGCTTTTCTATATTCCGAATGTCCCTGGGGCAGATGATCTATTTGGTCCCAAGAGTTCTAGTAAATCTAGCTTGAGTTCTCCCCAAGCCAACAGAGAAGTATAAAGGGCGGGTTCCACAAGTGGTTTGAGCCATTTTCCCCACAGGGTTGATCATCAGATAGGGGAGTGTGTACTGGGACGTGAGGGGGAAAGAGGAGACATTTCCAACCTTGTATTTATGTAATTAACTAAAAATTTACTTCACGATGCTTTTTGCCTACTTGTAATTGCCCATATTAATAGAAGGAGTTGATAGATGTCTTTAGGGGGAAATTTCTATCTAATTAGAAGATATTTCATCTGCATCTTTTCAATAGAAACAAAATTAAAATATGGCATGATCCTCAGTAATAAATACCACGTAGCAGTAGCTTAATTTTAATAAGGTGTGATTAGGAACTAGGGGTATGAAGTACATCATCCATCCTTGAAGGCTTCAGGAAGGGGTCACTGAAGTTTGGGAAATTACCGGGAGGTGGGGGCAAATCCAGCCCCTGAGTAAATGGTCCACACATCTCTATGAGGCCCCACGATGTGACCTCACCTGTGATGTCCCCTCCCCTCCACCTCCTGCCCTTATCCTTCCCAAACTTTACTGACCCAATTATGAGGAACAGAATCTCAGGACTGGGTGGTAAAATAACAGAGATCATAGAGGTGAAGTCCAGAGGGACTTTAGAGTCCATATAACTTAAACCCTTTATTTTACAGATAAGGATCCTGAGGCACAGAAAGGAATTAAGTGAGTTGCCCAGGGTCACACAGCTAGTGGCTGAGGCAGGACTCTCTCCAGGTCTATCACTCTTTTTTTGGTATGGTCTAAACTTAAGCCTATCAATCTGTAACAGATCTACAGCATGGAAGGCTCACCATTTCAAGGCAATATTTTCCAGAGGGGGATAAATCAGATTGTCAAATGTTCTAGTTCCAGGAACGCTGCCTCCAGGAAGTCTTCCTGGTCCTCCTTTCTCTGATCCCCTGCAGCACTTTCCATCTGTCTCCCTCATTGATCCTTAGCTTAGGTCATCCGATTCCAGGATCGTACAGTTAGCCAGGATCATAGATTGAAGCTGAAGAGGACTTCAAACGTCCTTCAATTCAACTCCCTCTTATTATGAATAAGGTGACCCATCTTGTTAATTATCCTTTAATCTGACAATAATAATAGCTCATATTTAATACAAGATGGTTCCAGGAAAGAACTTAAGTCAGAAAGCTTGGGTCCAGTCTCACCCCTGCCATTTTATTTGTTGCATGATGTGGGAAATGAGTAGTAGACTGTGGTATGGAAAGCGTGGCTCCCTCCCTTGCATTGTTTCAAAAACCACAATTGTTGCATTCATATACCACAATTTGTTCAACTATTCCTCAGGGGATGGAAATTTGTTTTGGGTTCTTTAGTACAACAAAAAGAGCTACTGTTAATATACTTGTGTATAAAGGTCCTTTCCTTCTTTCTCACCACCAGTGATATCTGGGTCACAGGGTGTGGATAGTCTAATGATTCTTTGGACATTCCCAATTGCCCTCCAGAATGATTGGATGGAAGTGCATGGCTCCCAAAAGACTATTATTGCGCAGGTCCTTCCTCCAGCAGTTGTGATTGCCCTTTTTATTTTCCTCCTCTTCCCCAATTTGTTAAACACGAGATGAAGTCTCACAGTTGCTTTAATTCATATTTCTTTTATTTTTGGTAATTTGGAGACTTTTTACATGGGTGCTGATAACTTAGCTTTTTTTTTTTTTTTTTTTGAATCCTGCCTGTTTACATTCCTTTTCATGATTTATCTGTTGGAAATCATTCTTATTATATATTTGTATCAGTTAGTTCCCTCTCTATCTTGGCTAACAGACCTTCATCAGAGAAATTTACTGCAGAGATTTTCCCCCTAATCAATTGTTTTCCTTCTAATTCTCATTGCATTTTATTTGTGCAAAAAGTTTTCAATTTATGTACAGATTTTTCTAGTTGATCTGTGCTATTCTCTATTCCTTGTTTAGTCAAGAAGTCTTCCCCTAGCAAGTATTATAAAGGATTGTTTTTTGTTTTTCTGTTCCTCAAATTTATAACTTTTTACATATGCTTTGTAGGTATTAAATGTGTATGAGATAATATGTTGGTTTAATCATTTGGAAAAAGTCAAGTTTGTATTTCCTTTGAATCAGTTTCCCCAGAAGTTTCATTGTATAGTGAATCCTTACAGTATTTGGAATTTGTTTTTAAAGAACTCTATGATAATAACTGTGTTTGATTGTCTCTGGTTCTTACAAACATACTCTTTCATTGATCAGCTTTTCTCTTTTCTTTTTTTAATCAAAATCAAATAATTCTGATGACTAGTAATTTATTGTCAAGTTTTGGAAATGTCTAGGTCTCTTTTCTATCCATTATCAAAAATTATCATTTAAATGTAATCAGTAATATTCTTTTTGTTTTTGTTGAGGCAATTGGGATTAAGTGACTTGCCCAGGATCACACAGTTAGAAAGTATAAGGTGGCTGAGGTCAGATTTGACTTCGGGCCGGTGCTCTATATGCACTGCACCATCTAGCTGCCCCAACCATTAATATTCTTGATCTTTTGTTTCTCTGGATACAGTTTGTTATTTTTTTATTCTAGCTCTATGAAATAAGTCTTTGGAAGTTTGATTGGTCATTTACATAATATTGAGATTTTTTTCATATTGGCCTGTCCCAACTATGAACAATGAATGTTTTTCCAATTTCTGACTTTTTTTTTTTAAAAGAGTGCTTTGTAGTTGTATTCACAAATTTCTTATGTAAATTTGAGTAGACATACTAACATATTTATATAGTTATTTTAACTAAATTTTATATAGTTATTTGGAAATAATTTTTCTTTCTTCTTGCTGGTTTTTGTTGATAATATACAAAAAGTCTAATGATTTTATTTCACATTCAATATTTTGCTACTTTTATTATTTCAATCATTTCTCTAAATAAACTATCATATAACTATATCATTTGGAAAAACTCATAATTGTATTTCCTCTTGCCTGGGCTTATTGTCTCAAATTTTTTGTCTTGTTGTATTGCTATAGCTAACATTTCTAGAAATATATAAAATAATAATGGTGACAATAGAGATCCTTGATTTACTCCTGATCTCACTGGAGAAGCCTCTAGCATTTCTCCATTATAGATAACATTTCCTCTTGGTTTCAGATTTTACCAAACTAAGGAAATCTATTTTTTCCTATATTTAAATTTTTTTTTGGTTTTATTTTGTAAAATACAAACAAATTTTGCATATATATATATATATTCAGCCTTCCCTTGTCTATTCCAGATATGGAAGAAGTTCAGGAAATTCCTGCTCTCTCTACCTCTTACACTATGTTTATATATTCTTTTTATCATATCTATATCATATATCATTATGCAAAGAAGCAAATTATTTCTCATTCTTCCTCACTTCTCCTGTCTATTATTTTCCCCTCCCCCTTTCTTCCACTATTATTTTATATATTTCTGGAGGATTTACACTGAGATTCGGGGTTGTATGGTGAGTTTGTGGGGGGGGTGAGGGTTATTTTTTTGAAATAAGGCTTTCCTCTCTTATCCAGTATTTACAGTCCTTTTTGTCTTCTGCATTTACATTTCTAAGTTCCTACTCAGTTCTGGGTTTTTTGGTGTGTGTGTGTGTGTGTGTGTGTTTTTTCCATCATGAATGCTTGTCAGTTCTCTATTCTATTGAATACACATTTTCCTTATAACATTATAACAGTTTTGCAAAGTTATTCTATTATATAGTAAGTTTTCCCCATCCCCACCTTTAAAGTCATTGCAATGTAGTTTCATGTCATCTTGACTGTAGCTGTTTGATGCTTGCAGAATTTTTCCCCTTTGGTTTAGAAGATCCAGATTTTGGCTATAATGTTCCCGGCAGTTTTCAGTTTGGAGTTTCTTTTGAAAGGTGTTTGGGGTTCCTTTTATCTCTATTTTCAGTTTGTCCAATAATTCTAACAGATCTGAGAAGTTTTGTTTTGTGATTTCTTGAAATATGGTACCCAGGTTTTTTGTCTGGTCATGTTTTTCAGGAAATCTGGTGTTTCATAAATTAATTCACTTAACTCAGCTGATTTTACTGTTGTTTATCTTTTATGTTCTATTTTTCTCAATCTTTTGATTTTATTCTAAAATTTTTAAACTTTTATTTATTTTATTAAAAAACAGAATAAGAAAAAAGAAAAACAGGAAAAGAAAAGAAAACAGAACAGAACATTGTCATGTGCCCAGCAGAATATCAGGAAGGATTCAAAATATATAGCAGTAAATTACCAGTTTAAGAAAAGATATATAATAGTAAAAGAAATTACATTCATGCGTGTCCTTTTCTTTACTTCCTTATAGGTTGTTTTTTTGTTCTCTACTGTGCATCTTTTTTACTTTATTCTTTTTCTCCCCTTTTTTCCCCTCCATCTCTCCCAAGCAAATTATAGTTAAGTAAAGATATATTTACACACATATACATACGCACTTACACACACACACACACACACACACACACACACACACACACACACACACACACACCTGCCCCCCACTCCCACCGGCCACATACACACACATATCTTTCCAATCCCTGCTAACTCTTTGTTTTGATTCTGCCCCTTAACTTGCCTTGCTATTACTTAACCTCCCCCCACCCATAGATCCCTCCCTTATCTTCTTTCCCCATCTTTTGCTTCTCTTTTCACCCATTGCTACCCCCTTATTTCTTTATTAGATTTTGGAGAGTGATATATCTTCATGGTAAATATGTAATATTGTCTATTTAACCCATTCCTGATGTGAATAGGTTTGCAGAATTACAAACCCTTCTCCCCCCTCTGATACCTCTGTGTCTATTCTCCCTCTGCCCCTTATTTGTATAACAAAATGACTATTTTTATCTTAACTCTGCCCCAGTCTTTCTTTTGTTGATGTCAATCTTAAACAGATGGTATACATTTCCATGTAAAAACCATAAACATTATTAAGTTCCTTGATACTGATCTTTGATATTGGTTCTTATGTGTTAAATTTTCTATTGAGTTTAGGTTAATAGAAAGTCCTGAAAATTTGTAAGTTTGTTTAATGTCCATTTTTTTTCTCATTCAACATTATGGTTAGTTTTGCTGGATATGATCTTTTTGGTCACAGCTCTTTTGATTGCCTATAGATATAATTTCAGGATTTGTGGTCTTTTATTGTGGCTGCTACTAAGTCCTGTACAATTCTAATTGTAGCTCCAACATATTTGAATTGGGATTTTTTTGTTTTGGTGCTTTCAAAATTTGGCAATAACATTTCTATGTGTTTTTTCACAAAGCATCTCCTTAAAGTAATGATTGGTAGACAATTTTTTTTTGGATTATTTCTTGCATTATTATGTCAATTTTTTTTTTTTTTTTGTCAGAGTTTTCAGGCAGGAGAAATCTGGAGAGCTTGAAATTTACTTATCTACTCTGCCATCTTCCCAGAATGTTCCTTCTGTTCTAATATTTCTGTTGTATCATGGAGTTGATAAGTTTTGATTGCTCCATTCTACATTTTTCAAGAACTTCAGTAAGATTTTCCTTTTTGTTTTAAGTTATTTGCTCACTTTCCAATTTTTTTTCTTCAGAACTATTATTCCAACTCTTATTTATTTATTTTTTTCAATCACTAGCCTTCTTTTTTTTCAGTCAATCGTGCAGTTCTTATGACCAATTAATTGGTTCTCCTTGTATTTCTTGTGAGTGATTTTTTCACCTAAAATAACCTCTTATTTCACACTATTGTTAGTTATGTTTGGGATTTTTCTTCTTTTAACTGATATTTATCCTTTGTTAGCTCCTTTTTCATTTCTTTTCTTTTTTTTTTTTTTTTTTTTTTTTTTTTGATGAGTCAGTTGGGGTTAAGTGATTTGCACAGGGTCACACAGCCAGGAAGTGTTAAGTGTCTGAAACAGAATTTGAACTCAGGTCCTCCTGACTTCAGGTCTGGTGCTCTATCCACTGCATAGCCACCTAGCTGTCCCTGTAGCTCCTTTATCAACTTTCATGAGGAAGGTTTCTTGCCCAATTACTGGGGTTTGCGTTAGCTTCCCTGGTACAATTTTCTTCCTACTTTCTGCTGGATTCTGACTTTTTTCAATTTTTTGGAGGTGTTTATTTCTGCCTCACCTGTCAAGGTCAAGTTTAGATGCTTCTTTCTCCAAGAAGCTTTCTCTGTTGCCCCTTAAGCCCCAAATAAAAGTCTCCTCCTTAATTTTTTTTTTACAGTACTTGTCTGGATGTGCCCTTTCCTCCTGGTCCATCCTTTTATATCTAATAGTGCAATCACCAAATCATAGAGTGTGAGACTTAGAAAGGACTTTGCGCCTGTAACAGGCCAGACAAAGGTCTCACATAACATTCATCGGAACACCTCCAAGCAGGTGGAACCCATGGCCTCCAAGGTAGCCCATTTCACTTTGGGACCGCCCTAATTACTGGGAAGTGCTTCCTGATGTCAAGCCCAGATCTGCCTCTTTTTTCCCATTGTTCCCGGACTTAGACGCCCCACAGAACATGCCCCATGCTCCCTGACAGTCTGCAGGTTCCTCGAGGGAAGGGATTGCATTGCTTTTCATCTTTGGAGCTCCGATTAGAGCGCATTTGGAGGGGGGTTGGTATAGACCCACGATCTCATCAGAATGACAGGAAGGCCGTCCATTAATGCAGATCAGCAATTGGAACTAATTGTCTCAGAGAGTTGGCTGGGGACGTCGAGATGTCATGATTCGCCTCTGATCATCCGGTTAATGTTTACCAGAAACAAGGCCGGAGCCCAGGTTTTCCTGGCACCGCGGCCTGCTCTCCGCTCTGTCATATCTCACCCAGTAAGCACTTAGGAAATGCACATCAAATGGAACTGGGCTGAAACGGGGTTTATCAGCTAGATGGACAGCTCCCTCCGGCCTGGCTTCCCTGGGGCCGCTCTTTGCCCAGCCGAGGGGGGCACAAGGTTGGCATATAGTAGGGGGCTAATAAATGCTGGGAGTAGGGGGCAAATAAATGCAGGGAGGGTTTCAGCCTTGGATCAGCACCTCGGACAGAGTCGGCCCTGGGGTTTGCACTCATTGTCACCTCCCTCAGAACCAGAGTCCTCGGGTCAGCGTGGCGCTTGCCCTCCCCCCACCATGCTTAATCACTGGCATGTGTTCGCCCTGCCCCAGGCAGGATACTCGGGTTACACGAATGCTGTCTCATCAATCTAAGGGTCCCAGATAATTAAGGCACTTCCCAGACCACTCCCCGAGTTGAGAGCAGCCAGAACCCTTCCAAGGAGAGCAGATGGTGGATTCAATGGAAGTGTTAGGTGACAAAGATCACAGTGTCAGCACTTCAGTAGCATCCAGAGGGGAGAAGGTTACACTCTTAACGTGGCCCAGAGGGAGCCCCTGCTGTATTCCCTTTCAAGGCTTCCAGGCTGATGATAACACTAATAATAGTGAACATTGAAGGTTTGCCACATGCTATATGTGGGTTATCCCGTTTAATCCTCCCAGACCCTGGGGAGCAAGGGGCGTCTGTGGTCACCCCGATTTGAGAGAAAATGAGGCAGACGCAGGTTAAGGGAATCGCCCAGGATCATGCCGACAGTAGGGGTGGGGGGGTGAACTCAGGCTTTCTTGACCTGAGTCTAGCACTCTCTTTATTGTGTCACCAGATGCTGCTTAAGACTGGCCTTTAAAAAAATTATTAAAGCTTTTTATTTACAAAACATATGCACGGGTAATTTTTCAACAGTGACCCTTACAAAGCCTTCTGCCCCAGCTCTTCCCCTCCTTCTCCCCACCCCCTCCCCTAGATGGCAGGTTGTCCCATACGTGTTAAATCTGTTAAAATATATGTTAAATCCAATGTATGTGCACGTATTATACGGTTATCTTGTTGCACAAGAAAAATCGGATCAAGAAGGAAGAAAGAACTGAGAAAGAAAACAAAATGCAGGCAAACGACAACAATGAGAATGCCGCGTTGTGGTCCACACTCAGTTCCTCTGGGCCTTCTCTCACGGATACCACCCAACACATGCACTCACAAATATGACGCCCACCGTGCGTGTGTGTGTGTGCATGTGTGTGCGTGTGTGTGTGCGTGTGTGTGTGTGCGTGTGTGTGCGTGTGTGTGTGCATGTGTGTGTGCGCACTTGTGTGTGTGTGAGTGTGCACGTGTGCGCTTGTATGTGTGTGTGCGTGTGTGTGTGTCTGTGTGTGCGTGTGCGCGTGTGTGTGTGCGCACTTGTGTGTGTGTGTGAGTGTGTGCATGTGTGTGCGTGTGTGCGTGTGTGTGTGAGTGTGTGCGTGTGTGTGTGAGTGTGTGCGTGT
>NC_133620.1:25244874-25247374 GCF_048593235.1 Sminthopsis crassicaudata
GTTTCTAAAGATCAGTGAGCAGGAGTAGAGTCCCCTCTGAAAATAGTGTCTATCTGTGAAAAGGATGGAAGACGGGAAGAACGTGACAAAATCCTCCCCAAGCCAGTGGTCGCCTTAATAATCACCTTTCCCCCTGAGGACCCCGCCAGCCAAACTGAGTGGAAGTCTGCGAAATCATATCAAAAGGGAAAATCCCATTCACAATCATAACCTTCAGGCAAGGCCCCGGGATTAGCTTCTATCACAGAAGTAATCTAGCACAGAGTCAGCTCAAAGAAGGATTCCCTGGCGATTGTCAGATTTTGCAGGCGTTCATGTTCGGGAAAGACACTGAGCTAGCTGCCCCAGCCCTGGACGACACCCATAATCAATCCCAAGATTTCATCTTAATCATCCACACAGGAAAAACCAAGTGGATCACAAATGTCTATTTTCCAAATCGTGATCTACACTTTTAGGCAGCCTGTAAAGCTTATCATATATATACAAAGGACTAAGGTGGAACCCTAACTAAACATAAGGGACTCGGGTTGGACGGCCCTTGGAAAACTGCCCGTGTATCCACCAGTATTCTCAAGATGTCAGGAGAGCTGACGAGGTTCTGCTCCTACTTGTCCACCTCTTCCAGCACAGGAGAGCCCTTGTGATCAGTGTATGAGGGGACATGGCGGGTGTCCGTCTGACAAGTAAGAGTAGCAGCATTTTAGGGTTTTGTGAAATCATATATTTGATCCCCACAATAATCCCGGGAGACAGCTGCCAGTGTGATCCCCCATTTTACAGCTCAGGAAACTGAGGCACAAAGATTTGCTCAAGGCCGTACAGCGAGTCAGTGTTAGAGGAAGGGCTTGAGAGCGTTGCACACCCACCCAACTCCCTGACACTGACTCTGGACAAGTTTCTTGTCTCGGGGCTCCGGGATCTCTCTAAGACTAAGCCGGGGAATTCAGCGCAGATCTGCGCTGAGGAAGAAATGTCTCATCAGGAGCTCCGCAGAGCTCGGGGATCATCAGGTCTGGAGCCGGAAAACAAACAAAAAGCCCTTTTCCAGTTGAAGGTCAATTCGCTTTTTTTAAAGTGTTTATTCTGACAGCCGTACATTTGCTTCTTTGGCCCTTGACCTTGTCTGTCACATTCCTCAGAGTCTGAAAAAGAGGTCGCGGCTCCTTCCCCAAGAGCCTGCAGAGCCAGGAGGGGGGCAGGAGCAGGGGTCTCACACACGTGACATAAAGGGCTCCAGGGGCCAGAGAACTTCTCCCTCCCGGGACGGAACCGCCCAGGAATCAGCCGGCCCGGCCCGGGGACAGGGACGCCCAGGAAGCTCGGGAGCCATTTTCTACCTTCTGAATGTGATGGCGACAGCCAGAGCCGAGCAGTAACAGGCCGGGATGGAGCATGAGGACCGTTACAGGGAAGGGCTTGGGAGCAGGAAGCTCCATAGAGCCCAGGAAGGGCCCGAGAGTCACCATTACTGAGAGCAAATGAAACACAGCCAGCCGGACTCTGGGCCTTCTACAGTCTCGGAAGAGGAGGGGAAGGACAAAAAGATGTATCTGTGCCCAGTTCTAGTGGAGTCTTTAGGAGGAGGAAAAGAACTTTAGAACATGGAACATCAGGGCTGGGAGGGGGCTTAGAACAGGGAACATCAGGGCTGGGAGGGGGCTTAGAACAGGGAACATCAGGGCTGGGAGGGGGCTTAGAACAGGGAACATCGGGGCTGGGAGGGGGCTTAGAACAGGGAACATCAGGGCTGGGAGGGGGCTTAGAACAGGGAACATCAGGGCTGGGAGGGGGCTTAGAACAGGGAACATCAGGGCTGGGAGGGGGCTTAGAACAGGGAACATCGGGGCTGGGAGGGGGCTTAGAACAGGGAACATCAGGGCTGGGAGGGGGCTTAGAACAGGGAACATCAGGGCTGGGAGGGGGCTTAGAACAGGGAACATCGGGGCTGGGAGGGGGCTTAGAACAGGGAACATCAGGGCTGGGAGGGGGCTTAGAACAGGGAACATCAGGGCTGGGAGGGGGCTTAGAACAGGGAAAGTCGAAAATGAAAGAGATCTTGGCTGGAGCTTCAAGATCATGGAGGCAGCGATCTGGCCTCAGACATTTTTTAGCTGGAGGACCTCTGGGCAAGGGATTCCTCTGTCTTGCTTTCCTCATCTTTAAAATGGGGATGAATAATAGGGCGGGTAGAGCTGACCAGGCCTCACTTATCCTGGCTTCTGTCTCCGGGACAGTCACCCCTTGGGAGGGGACTTTTCCTCCAGGACGGCACCAAGGGTCCTGCGAAGGGCCGTTGGGCTCATTTCCTAGAGAACATAATGGCCTTCAGATTCCGGGAAAGGCTCCTCCCCTCCCCCAATTTTTCTCCCCCCAAGACGCCCCCAGGCCTCCAGCTGTCGCCTTCTTCAGCCCCTCACTGGCTGAAGGCGCTCATTGGCCGCTGGTCCCGCTGTAATTGAACCTTCGCTTCCTCTGACATCCCTCCTAATCTGGGCCC
>NC_133620.1:25897374-25919874 GCF_048593235.1 Sminthopsis crassicaudata
GTGACATTCCTCTGCACACCTTCCACTCGTGGCTGGCAAAAGTTCAGCCTCAGAAATTTTGTGAGGGATGAGGAAACATTTATATTCATTAAGTCGAAGGCAGCGATATGACTTCCTGCTCCTGATTTGGGTGGAATTGAAAATGATTAATGTCTCTGCGAGCCGTTCAGTTGGGAGAATTTTCTGTCCCCTCTTCCCTGCATCTAATAAGCCCTCCTGAGAATGCATAAGCACAAGATGCAGAGAGCAAATTTGGAGGCAGTTTATTAAAAACACATTTGCACGCATTTTAATAGCGTATGGATGCTATTTCTTAAAGCATGGAGATATTTAGAGGCAGGGGACAGGATACACAGAGCCCAGCGTTTAATGAGACCAGGGAAAGGAGCTTCACCTGCTGATGGCCGGAGGGCCGGCGGGGCCCACGCAGGCCTTCTTCCTTCCCCTTTGCTCCGCTTGCCAGCCCCGGCCTTGATTGAGCAGGGGGGAGTCACAGGTCAGGATTCGTGAAAGAAGGGCTTCCCTTTCTGTGAACTCAAGTCATCGAGCATCTATTAGGCACCAAGGAGCAGACACTTTTGTGCTCGGTACAAGGGAGCCCCAGAGATTCTGAAGATGGCCCCTGCCCTCCCAGAGGAGAATTGAGGTCGGAGATCCGGTCATCCCCACGGTCAGCAAGGACAAGGGCAGCATCAGTGTCAGCTTTGCCAGGGCTGAGATTAGAGAAGAAACTCTCTGCCCAGGTCTCTTCTGTCCCAGGCATTCTCTCATTTGAGCCCTGGCTGTCACGACAAGGGCTGAATCCAGATTCTGGCCTAGGTGTCTGCTAGCTGTGTGGTCGTGGGCAAATTCACTCCCTTCTGCGACTCAGTTTCTTCATTCGTAAGACGGGCCCTTGTTAAACCTGAAATCCCTCGAGCAACAGGGACTAATGTCATTAGCAGTACATTGGGGAGCTCCCTCTCGAAGACTTCTGGGAGGAGGGGGCACGGGAGCCAGGCCTTGAAGGACTGGAATTGTGGCAGTGAATGGAGTCCGAATAGATTAACCCTCTGTCTCTCAGAGGGGTCTCACTCGCACTCTCCTTTCCGGTCTCCCTCCCATCCCTGCCTCGATGGTCCCTTTATTCCCACGGCCCACTGGCCTTGCTCTGTGGGCAGGAGCCAAGACCCGGGGCCCCAGACGTCCTCAGGGCCTGAGGCACAGGGGAGACAACCCGGCGTCCCGCTCCCCTCGTCTGCTTGCTCGTCCCGTGCGGAGAGAAAGGAATCCAGACCAACCCCTCCTGTGAAGGCAGGAGCCCCCCTTCCATGTGTAGTACTTCCTCTGCTCCTGGGTCTAGATCTAGACCGGGTCACTTGTTAGCCCAGCGGGCCTGGCCAGATCCCTCGGGTTCTGTCGGCCTCATTTCCTCATCAGTAAAATGGGGATAATATCCAAAAGCGCAGGACTGTGGGGAAGACCACCAATGCTCAGTGCTCCCCAAAGCTCTAAGTGCTCACTGTTACTTATCCTCAAGTGCTTTTCTCACAGCTGTCCTAGTAAGAAGGCAGAATTGGAGCGTCATCTCCACTTAATAAGCAAGGAAACTGAGCCTGGGACGGGGCGAGCGATTGGCCAACCGTTGGGTGGCCCGGCAGGGATGGACGTCTGTCCCCTGAGAGCTTCAGACTCGAATCTCTGGGAGTCATCGGAAATCCAGGGGGTCTGCAAGCCCCGGTGTGATGGAACTGCTGAAGCTACAAAGGCACCAAGACTTCAGGGCCGCGTGCTGCCTCCGAGCAGGGATGAGACGGGCAGCTCAGAGCCCACTCGATGCAGGAACGCAGCAGCGGCAGAACGTGGGGCTTGGACCAGGGTCACGGACCAGGCCAGCAGGAGCTTGGGGTGTGGGGGCCGGGGCAGCAGCACCAGGAGCCGTGTGGGCCTGAGTGCTCCAGCAGCTCGGGTCCCGGAGAGCTGGAAGAGGCCTCGGAGGCCATCTTGGCTAACTCACACAGCCCCCCGGTGCTGAAAGTGCTCCCAAGAGGGGGAGTCCATGTCCTCTCCACAGAGCCCTTCCCCACTTTGGGGCAGCCCTCAACATTAAGAAGCTTTTCCTGGAGCCTCCATCAGACATCTCCTGCTACTTGCAGACAGCTGCCATCAACCTCCCTCAGGCCTTTGAGCTCTCCTTTCCGGGGGTCTATCCCACCCGAGGCTCTTCCCTGGTCGCTTTCACTGCTGCTTGGCAACCTAGGATCCGCCACTGGAGACTGGAGCACGATGGCAGGGCTGGGCTCGGGAAGCCCGCCTCCCCCTCCTCCCGGAGGTGCCCACTGCAGACCCCTAAAGAGGCCCCCCATTTACGCCTCCCCAGCACCCTGAGAACTTTTCACAGAAATCCTTCTGCTCCGCCCTGGACTTGGGAGTTGAACCCTTGTGAGACTTTGCATTTACCCCAGTTAAACTTCCTATTAAATTCAGTCTGATAGCTTCATGTCTTTGAACCTGTTTTCCTTCTAGATGTTAGAATTGGGGATTGTGGGGCCCTTCCCAGCTCGGCGTTGTAGGGCCAAAGGTCCATGAGTGCACATGTGAAAGGCACCTACTGTGTGCCAAGGCCTCTGTCAATATTGCCTCATTTGGTCCTCACCACCAGCCTGGGCAGGACCAGCCTTCTCCCTGGGTGACTGTTGGTGGCAAACTGGGCCGAGTGACTTGCCCAGAGTCTCAGAGCCGGCAAGTGTCTGAGGCTGGATTTGAACTCAAGTCCTCCTGACTCCAGACCCAGTGCTCCATCCCTGGGCCGCACTCAGGAAGGAAAATTCCCAGCCTCTTTTTGAAAAAGATGGTGTAGCTCCATCAGAAAAGTGACTCTGGACTTAGTAAGTAACTTGGGGGGCTGGGGAGAGGGGGGAAGTGTCTGTCCCCCCCACAGGAAAACACTGTCCTGTCATAGCAGGAAGGAGCTTCTGTGCTGGGGAAGGAAGGCAGCGTGTCCATCTAGTGTCAATCCCGGAAGGGATCCAGGGTTATCACCTGTGCTTTTAACTCAGGACAACGGGGGAGCCCCTAGGAGCACTGCAGTGAATCCTTGCTGGAGGAGCCTCCTCTGGGCATGACTGGCATGGTGGGTGCACACAGCTGCAGGAGCTCCTGCTTTGTCTTTGGGGGGCCTCTGCCCCCCAGCTTGGTCGCTTGGTTCTGGGTTCTGAGGCCCCCCCCAGCCTGGACGTTCTCCATTGCCCATTCTAGGAATGCTGTGCTCCCTGGTTTCCTTTCCGCCTCTGAAGTTTCCCGGTTCTCTGAGTCCTGGCAGGGCTCCCCATTGCACCCTCTTGGAGCATCCCTCTTCTTGACTCTCCCTTGGCTGCCCGCCCGCCAAGTCGGTCTCCTCCCCCGGCCTGCCGCGCTGCAGCTGCTGGGGCTAAGGGGGCAAGAGATGGGCGGGCGTTCTCTCTGGGCGGTGTCCAGAAGGGCTCGGACTCTTGATGCTTCCCCTCCCCAGAATCCTTCAGAACCTGGAAAGCGCCCTCCTCCTTCCCACGCCCACCACGGCTGCGGCTTCCTCTCAGTCCCTCTCTCCATCCTGAGGCCCTTTTCTGGATTATTTGTTGAGATCCTTCCTCAAAAGCGCCCCTCCCCCTCAGCCCAAGGCAAGGGTCCAGGGGTGCTGGGGTCCTGCCCGGGCCTGGCCGATCGAAGTAACGGAGGTCCGTGGTAATGGAGTCCGGGGGTCCCGGCCTCGGCCGCTCCCTCTTGTCCGTCCGGGCCGCCTGACTCTTGATGCCCGGTAGCTCACTAAGGATCTAAATGAGGCCCGGTCAGTCCGCAGTGACCCTGGGAATCCCCCAGGCCCGTAAAGCAGACAGCGGCTAAGTGTCTGAGGCCAGATTTGGACTCATTTTCCCGTGTTTAATTCCTGCCTCGGACACTGCCCCGCTGGGTGACCCGGGCACTCACTTATCCCCGTGTGCCTCCGTTTCCTCACCTATAAAATGAGCCGGAGAAGGAAATGGCCGACATCTCCAGAATTTCTGCCAAGAAAACCCCCAGTGGGATCCCAAAGGGCTGGACGCAGCCAGAGAACACCAAGGGGCTTAAAGTCCGAAGAACCGGCTGTGGGCAGGCCCGGCCCCGCGCTGGTTTTGTGAAGTTGCTCGAGCCCTGTTCCAGCGGCCGTAAGGGCCCTTCCTCTCGCTGCAACAGCCCTTGCTTGGGCCGGGCCAGAATCGGCCTCTCTCCAGCTTTGTCCCGCGTTCTCCGCATCCATTCACTTCCATTACAGAAACATCGATGCAGCGTCTGCTGGTGCGAGGTGCCGGGGATACAACCGAAATGGAGCAGTGACTCAGTTCTCCCGGGAGTCTGTGGCCCGCACGCGGACAAGTGGGAGGATACAAGGCGCGGGGAGAGGGCTCCGGAGCAGAGGACGCTGTGGCTGGCGGGGCAGGGAGCCTTCCGGGAGGAGACAGAGGGGGCGAAGGAGGGCGCCCCCTGGCCGGGGCTCAGACGTGGACCCGTTCACACACTGGGAGAACATTCCAGCCCCATTTAGCTGGACCGCCAACGTGAGGGGGGGAGGGAGGGAGGCGTGCGGGCCTCAGAGCCGGGCGAGGAGGCCATGTTTGAGGGCAGAGGCCATGGCAGGCCTAGTCCTGTCTGTAGCTTGTCCGTCCTTGTTTGCTTATTATCTCCCCGTTAGCTTCTTACAGACAGGCTGCCTTTTGTCTTTCTCTGTAGCCTGTGTTTAGCTCAGGGCCAGCACATAGTAGGTGCTCAATAAACGTTGAGGGCATTTTCCCTCAAATTTGGCAGCGTTGGCTCAGAGGGGGCGGGGCCTTCAGGTAGAAGTGCGTCCGGTTGCTGCAGAAGCTGCCCACACTAACTCTGTCTCCCCTTTCTTCTCTGTTTGCTTCGGAGCGAATGACTTTCTGTGATCTGAAGTTCCCTCCTCTGTGAAGCAGGAACAATGATCCTGACACCACTGGTCTGGGAAGGATGCTCTGAGGAAGGTGTTTGGGAAGCCTCCATCATTTCCAGATGCTGGGACACCAGCAGTATTCTTTATTATTATTATTATTATTATTATTATTAAAGCGTTTGATTTTCAAAGCATATGCATGGGTACTTTTTCAGCATTGACCTTTGCAAAACCTTCTGCTCCAACTTTTCCCGTCCTCCCAAGCCCCACCCCAGATGGCAGGTTAACCAATACATGTTAAATATGTTAAAATATGTGTTAAATCCAATATATGTAGACATATTTTTACAGTTATCTTGCTGCACAAGGAAAATCAGATCAAGGAAAAAACTAAACAAAATGCAAGCAAATAACAACAAAAAGAGTGAGAATGCTACACTATGGTCCGCATTCCGTTCCTGTAGTCAGTCCTCTCTCTGGGTGCAGATGGCTCTCTCCAGCACACGTCTATTGGAATTGGCCTGAATCACCTTGTTGTTGAAAAGAGCCACGTCCATCACAGTTGATCATCACATAATCTTGTTGCCTTGTACGGAGATCTCCTGGTTCTGCTCATTTCACTCAGCATCAGTTGGTGTCAGTCTCTCCAGGCCTCTCTGTATTCCTCCTGCTGGACATTTCTTACAGAGCAATAATATTCCATAACCTTCATATACCACAATTTACCCAACCATTCTCCAATCGATGGACATCCACATAGTTTCTGTTAGGTTCTTACTAGGTGCTAAGTCGGTACTTGACAATTCTCTAGTTCCGGCCTTTCCTGGGAGTTTGACTTGTGAATTCCTGGGGAGAAGCTTGCATGCTTAGGAGGAGCAAGTTCGTTGGTTGAAGTAATTCTTCCCAGAAGCCCTTGCATTATCCCACGCCCATTCTCTGGGAGGATAAAGAGGGCAGCTCTGGAGGAAAAAGTTGCGTTGTTTCTGGACCAGACTTGAGGCTGCTCTCTGCAGGAAGGGAAGTCGGCTCTCTGCAGGGAGAAGAGTCTGGCCAGGAGATTGAGTTGACACAGCAGATCTCCTCCCAGAGAGCGAGCGGCAGCTTCTGGAGACAACAGCACGTTACAAGTTTCCAGTTTCTGGCCACCACAAAGAGGGCTGCCACAAACACTCTTTCACAAGTGGGTCCCTTTCCCTCCTTTAAGTTCTGTTTAGTACATAAGTCCAGTAGTGTAATGTTCTCTTCTCTAAAAATGTAATCCTTCTCTGGGAGCAGGTTTCTTGGGGGGCTTCTGGAGGCAGCCTTAGTTTCAGTTCAGTTCAATAATCCCAAATGCAGCCAGGAGTTAAAGTCCAGATCCTGCTTTAATAGAGGCCTTCCTCTCTCCTTGCTTCCTGAGAGCTCCAGCCCCAATGTCTCCAGCCAGCACGAAGGTGGGAGTGGGAATGACTCTTGACTCTGAATCTCCCAAAGTCCTCCTTGGCCTGAGAGCCTCTCGCTTATATGCTGTTCACCGAGTACACACCAATCATTATATCACGAGGAAACGTTATCTGTGGTAGGATTAAATCGATGCTAAACTAGAGTTAACCACTGTCTCCTCAGTTCCACTCAGTGCCTTGTTTCAGGTTCTGGCCCATAACATCTCCTTACTGAACCAGGCTAAATTAGACAATTACTGTCTCCATCCGTTCCACTGACTTAGCACCCTGTAAGAATCCTAACACGGTAGGGACACTGGATCAAAGGTCATGCACAGTTTGGCCACCCTTTGGGCATAGTTAGTTCTAAATTGTTCTCCATAATGGCTGGATCATTTTTTTTTCAAAATTTCTTCACTCTGATGTCTACGGGGCCGTTTTGCCTCCCATCCTTCCTGTGTCTGCCCCGCCACAGGCTGCCCACTTTCTGGATTCTGCCTTTGCTCCGGTGCTCCAGAGACCACTCCGGGCCCAAGACCACCGCACATTGCCTCTGGCTTCCTATCTGGACTTGTCAAGGCCATCTCTGCTTCCATTGCCCAGCCTCCGTTGTCTTCTTGAAGACTCACATCCCACCTTCCACAGATGGCCTTCCTTGCTCCTGCCCCCCTTCATCCTCAGAAATAATCTCCTTCTTTGAAGTTGCCTTGTATTGTTGTATATTTCTGGTTCTTAAATGCACATAGTTGCATATTATCTGAAGCTTTTGCCCCATTAGACTGCGAGTTCCTTAAGGGCATAGATTGTGTTTTTGCCTTTCTTTGAACGTCAAGTGCTTAGTACCACTCTTGGTACATAGTAGGTGCTTAAGAAAGATTTATTGACTAAGTATTTATTCAGTGACTTATGTCATCTTTCCTTCCCAACTTTCCCACTTTTGCCATTTTGATAGCTTCATATAAATGTTGGTGTCCAATTGTTCTGTTACCACTGTCATTGATAGAGATGATAGTTTCTTACGGTAACCATGACAATTTTTCCTTGTCCTCATTGGCCTTATATATTTATTTTTGAATGTCTAAAAGATGATTTTGCTTAATTTGGCTTTTCATTAAGTTTTCTGAAAATTATTTTTCTTATCACTACCTCTGCCCCCATCACTTACTGCGATTTTACAAGTTAATATGTTCCATAATTTTCCGACAGATTCATCTCTAAGATTTTACAGATGAGTTTATTTTCTAAACCGGCATCACCCTTGGCTTCTGTGTTGTTTTACTCAGAAAAGAATACAGGTGTTCAGTGGTTGAAGTGATTTGCAACATCTTTTGGGTGCATTTCTGTTGCCTTAATTTGCATGGGTTAAATTTCCTTTGGTAATGAGAAGACACTGTGTCAATGACTGTTCTTTTATCTACTTCCCATTCTTCAGTGGCAACAGATTGTTTGCCTAGGTCAGGTCACACTCCAGAACCTCGTGTTTATTCTACACATTTCATTTGGATTTACTCTAAATGTGTTCTTAATCAAACTGTACACAGATTCAGAAATGACTCCCATACTGATAGACATCAGACCCAGTTCATTTAATTGTTTATTATGTTATTTGGTGTTTGTCATGCCCAGTGTCTCCCAGAATTTCTCTTAAAAACATATTCATTACCTGCGGATAGGAGATGCCCCTGTGACCCTCTAGCATTGGATTTCTTTTGCTTTTTACTTCTAAGGAATTGTTTTCTGACATATTTTTGACCCTTCGATGTTCTCTTCTGCATCAAATTCGCCAAATGCAACAATGAGATTTTGGAGGGTCTTGTTGAGTTTTTCAGTGACCTTTTTTATATTTTCATCTTCTGCCACAGATATTGGTGCTTTAGCAACAGATATCTTTGTGGGGTCATAAGGGGAAAAAACCCCCACAGAAGTATTTATTATCAGCTCAGCAATATGCGTCCTGAAATGTCCTGAAATGATGTTTTTGTCAGTGTTGGGTCGGGCTGGGCTCATGAAAACCAGCTCCAAAGAGATTCTAGGAGCTACCCTGGTCTTCAGCTGCCACTTTCACTCGATTTGATTCCCTCGACAGTGACGATGTGACACAGATGAGACCTATTGTCGTCTTTCCTCCCCAACATTCCCATTTTTGCCATTTGGATACCTTCATATAACCTGTTGGAAGGAAGGAAGGTCTTGTGTTTAGGATGCTAGTCGCCCGCTTACTGTTTGTGAGATCATAGACGCTTTTGAGCTGTTAGTCTCTCTAGAGAGGTGGGATTCTGAAATCTGATGTTGGGTGGGCTCATCACGTTGAATGACAGCAGTACAGAATAATATATAATATATATAATATATAAGCATTCATGCCCTGTTCTCCCTTTCCCTCTAAGGACCCACCTTCACAGAAAAATCAGAAGGTGGCCAGAAAGAGCAGGAGAGGTTTTGTATTTTTCTTTGTTTTGTGGGTTGCCACGGCCAAAGCATTCATCCCCTACTCCAGGTGAAAAGGCCGATCCAACCAAAGCCGACCATTTGGAGGGTCGGCTCTCAGGTGGGTGAAGGCTTACGCATGGTTAGCCCAAGATGGCAGATCTGGGATCAAAGGGCAAAAGTGGCAAAGAAGTAAATATGGCCTTCATGTCGGGAAAACTGTCCCAAAGAGAGCTGTCCACACGTGGCCTGGGTGTCCTGGAGAGCTGGGGCTGGGTTCCTTGGAGGTCTTCAAGCAGAGGCTGGACAATTACCTCTCATTGGGTTATACCTTCTTGCCTATGGGCTGAATTAGGGCTGAGGCCCCTGACAATTTGAGACTAGCCCGTTTCCTCCTCAGTTTCAGATCAGACCCGATGCTCTTGAGGGATCCTGTAAGAACTTAAATTCTGCAGTTCTGTGCTGTCAAAAATATTCTGGAAAGAAAAGTGGAGCAGACATGTTACCAGGAAGGAAGCGAGCCTTGAACTGCCAGGAGAGGGAGTCCTCAGGGAATCCTCACTGAGGAAAAATCACTCACCAAGTTTGGGGCCTTCGTGAGGCGGCTGGGCCCCGTGGTCCCGCCATGCTGGATGACCATGAGGTGGCCGAGATTGGCTTTTTCTGCCATGAGTGAAAAGGGAGCAAGACCACTAAGTGGGAATCAATCTCTAAATACAGATGGACTGAAGTGGTGGAAGGGACAGGACGGATAAACAGTGACGGAGATAAGCAGCTTTATTGGCACAGTAGACTGTGGGCCGCTGTCCTGGGTGAGCCAGTCTGTGCCTTTGGTCACTTTGAAACAGATTAAACCCCAGGGTTGAGTCAGGCCGACAGATTTTTCTTGCAGTTTAATACAAATAGGAGCCTGATGGGGGGATAAGGGGAAAGTCTGTCCCTGCCACAGGCCTCTGCTGGGACAAGAGTCCAGGAAGACTCAATTAAACATCCAGCCAAGGTCACGGGAGCTGGAGGTAGACAGCGATCAGGAAAGAGGGAGGCTGACGTGGGAGTCCTCGGGCCAGGCCGGCCTCCTCACTCCTCGTCTGGAGGAGGGCAGCGGCCTCCTTGCTCACCTCCTGGCCACCTCTGTCCTGCCCATCAGGCCTCTGCCCTGCTCAGGCAGACTCTGTCCCTGAAGCTCCCTCCAGCTGTCCCTCTCCACCCTCTGTCTCCCATTTCCCACCTCCACATCTTTGCTAAGGGGACACCTGGTGCTGTAGGGGGCCTGTTGCTTTCTGCTTCGCCCCCCGAGCTGCCAGGGCCGCCCATGTCCCCTCTTTGAAATCATCTTGTTTTTACTGTTCTGGGTTTCCGCTGCTTCCTCCAACAGAAGTTTACTTCCTTCCTGCTGGGCCTCCAATGCCTGGCCCAAGCCTCTTGTTCTCACCAAGCAGCACGGGTCACAAGCACCAAAACCCCAGGCCCCTGAGCCTGAATCCCGAGGACAGGCAGAGGGCATGGGTTCTGCCTCTGCCATCAGTACCCGCATGGTCGTGAGTCAGTGACTTCCCTCATCTTTTTACATCTGTCACCTCGTCTGTCCTAGAGACTCTAAGATCCCTTCCAGGTCTAGAGCTATGGTCCTGGGACACACTGGTGGCCTGTGGGAGAGCTGTTAGAGCTCTCTCTCCCCCCTGCCTCCTCCTCTCTCTCTGTCTCTCTCCATCTCTCTCTCCCTCCCTCCCTCCCTCTCTCTTTACTTTCCTCCTTCCCTCCCTCCCTCCCTCCCCCCCTTCTCTCCTTCCAGTCCGTGGCTCGGGACCAAGAGGCTCCTGCATCCCACGGGAGCCCTCGCTCCCTCTCTGAGCTCTGTTATTTCATGAACATGGTGCGATCAGGTTATTTTGGACACTGTGATCAGTTGCTTCCAATCAATGTTTCCAAACCATATGGGACCAGGCTGGTGCCAGATTGTCTTCAGGTTTCCCGATGAGTCACAAGCGCTGTTTTGGATTCTAGGACTCAAGACTTCCGTTTACGCAGCCTCAGGCAACTATTCAGCGCCCTTCTGGAAAGGCTGCTTAAAGCAGGGACACGGGCCTGCATTCTCTGGGGCCCAGCCAGCCCGGCTAAGTCCGGATGGAGCCCGATGGCGGGCATCCCTGTTTCTTCGGCTCACAAAGAATTCCTGAAGCACCGTTTCACTGTGGCTCGTGAGTCCAGGGAAGCTGGCAATGCAGGGGTTATCAGCCCGTTACATAGATGTGGAGACTGAAGCTAAGAAAGGAGGGAGCCTTGCCTAGGATCACAGAGAAGATGGCGAAGGGAAAACGGGAGCCTGAT
Organism: Sminthopsis crassicaudata; assembly: GCF_048593235.1. NCBI lineage: Eukaryota > Metazoa > Chordata > Mammalia > Dasyuromorphia > Dasyuridae > Sminthopsis > Sminthopsis crassicaudata. Next base: position 25,908,457 of record NC_133620.1, read on the forward strand.
TGCCCTCTGTCCAGGGTCCTCTTCTCCCTCTTGTGGTCCAGAATCCAAGAGCCAGCTTGGCCAGCGAGACCTGACCACGATAGCTCGCGTCCATCTCCAGAGGTGTGAGGAGGCTGAGGTGGATGGAGGGAAGTGCTCTCCAGGCTGATGGAAGTCCTCCCCCAGAGTACTGATTGGCTCCAGCATCTTTCACCTGGGAATGGCAGCATAGGCTTATTGATGCCCTTCTAGAGCCTTGGGGCAGAGCAGGCTCCCCCCTCCTCCATGTGAGACTGGCTTTGAGCTGGAGGGGACCTGCCGACTCCAGAGGGTGGGACCAGTCCGGCCCATTGTGAGCCTCACTGAGTCCCCCCAGAGAGCCCCCGCCATAGCTCCTGTTAGCGCTTCCTCGAGGACTTGTGGGAGAGTGCAGCCATTTCTGTGTGCTCTCTGTTCCCTGCCAGACAACATTGCCATGGCCGTCATTTTGTCTCCGTGACCTCCATCCACCTTGCTATGACAGAGTGAGGGGAGAGCAAAGGGCCAGGAGAAGGAACGATGTCCGTCAGGAACTTGGGGTTCTCACTAAATCACGCCCTCGGTGACTTCTCGGGTGCTCCCTGGGCCTCGAGCACCGCTGCTCCTCCCTCCGCCTGCTGTCTCTGCCCCCGCATTGCCAGCCCGATCCCAAGTCATCACTCTACCTATATTTAAGTTTACTTTTCTGGTAATGGGTGCTTTCCTCCCAACATAATTTAACATCTTGAGTATAAGGACTATTATCTTCTGTGTGAATCTCCAACCCTAAACGTGATACTCTGTAGGTACCGAAAAGCTGCCTGTTTAATGAATGAATTCTTATGTTGCTGCAAGGGTCACAAAATAGTTCAGTGCACGTGTTAACCCACATTTGGCTACTCAGGACACTGGAGCGATGGAGAGGCTTGCCCACAGGCCCCTATCCCTAGGAAGGCACAGGGGTGAGCTTCGAATGGCTCTCCTGAAGCCAGGCCTAATGCTGTTTCCTTTAACCTATGGCAGTTCTTCCTGCAAGACTCAAGTTTGGTTTCTGAATCCAAAACGTGATTAGCTATAGTGTGTCTTTGGATCAATTAGTTATCCTCTACAGGGGCTAGGGGAGGGGGAGCATTTTCCCTCTTTGTCCAAGGATATGTATAGGCACTGTGAAATGTGTATAAAAATTACTGCTTCCCTCACAAAAGCTGTTAGGAAGAGCAAGTGTTATAATGTATGTTTTCAGAGACATAATTTTTTTCTCCGAGGATTCCTTTAGCCATAGTCCCCAAAATGTGGGCTATCTCATGATCGTTTCCTTTCATAGAGTCTTTAATTGTTTTTATTATTTGTTCTTTGAATCACTCATTATTCAGTATGCTTTTGGTAAGTGTCCATTTAGATCTATATATTTTTCTCCTATACCTATATTATTTGCTCCTATAATATACTAATTATTATTTTTATTATGTTAGAGTTTGTAAAATATATACTTAATATTTTGGGGTTTATTTACATTTATTTATAATTGCTCTATGCTCCAACACAAGGCCTTTGTAAAAGTTTGTAAATATGCCACTAAGAAATAGATATATTCTTTAATATTGACATTCAAAAGAAGTCATAATACATTCAACTCTAATTTGTCCAACAGATCGGTTGTATGTTTTCTTTTTGTTTATTATTTGATTAGATTTGTCCATGTCAGAGAGAGAGACGTCAAACTCTCCTATAAGTATTATGTGATTAATTTATTTGTGTGTAGCCAAATTTGGTTATCAAGGTATAACCTTGATATAGAAATGAAGCTGGAAGTGAAAAAAATACTTGTACCTTCTACTATCTAGTTGCCTTCCTTCTACCGCCTATTTCTACTCCAGCTTCACAGAGAGTTTCCTCTGTGAATGGATGGAGGGAAAAGGGAAAGAATTGATGAAACCATGTGTCTCACCCTCCAAACTTGTTCTAGTCAGCAAAATGGTGCTCTGACTAGCTTTTGGCCTAGGATAAAAGATCCCAGAACCTATTGAGTTTAGCTGTTGAAAATTTTGTTTTCTTTAATCTAATGGATTAAGACAATAAAATTTCCTCACAATTTAGTTTAGCCCCAAAATCAGAAGGAAGTCTTATGCTTTTAAAACCCAGGGCTTTATCTATGGACTTTTCTTTATTTCTCTATTCCAATATGAAACAGTGTTCCTCCCTGCTGCTTATTCCTATTTGCAAATAAGAAAACATGGATCAATAGCAATTAGATTGATCGTATTCTCTAGCTCACAGAACAAAATCAAATTACTTAAACCAACACAAGAAAAGTGAAATTACAGAACACGATAAGCCTTGAAATCAACTCCTGTCCTACTTAAACTAGTAGGAAAGAAAAGCCTACTTGGGGGAGAAGAAGGAAAAGGAAAATTAGATCATACTTAACGTAGGTGCTATTCCTTCCACGTGGAAAGTCAGTAACCTTCATTTCCACTCCAGTCATAATCCATAAACCAAAGGCTCCTGAGTCTGACTTCAGGTTGTGATTTCCAGAATGTGATATTAAAGAAACGGTGATCGCATTTCTAGAAAAGGAAGCGGCAATCACGAAGAATCAGCATGACTTCATCCAGAACAGATCATACCGGACAAATTTAAGTGCATTTCTTTCCTTGACAGATTTACAAAGCTGATCAATCAAAAGAATGACCTTTATGTGATTTATTGAGATTTTAGGAAAGGATGTGATAAAGGTTCTCATGCTGATGTTGAGGTAATAATGGAGAGATGGGTCACTAAAGGTAACAAAGACTAGGAAAGAAGCCCGGCGGGACCATGGGTGTGGAGAACAGAGCTGTCCTGGGGGAGGCACCAGGCTGAGGCCGTTTAGAGCTTGATTTGCTTTCAAGAAGGGAAAGGTACCAAAATGGTAGAACATGAGCCCCAGGTCCACTAGGAGAACATCAGCTCCTACTGACCTCCATGCTATTATCCCTTTTCACAATCCCTATGCAAACCATTTGTAAGCAATCAAGCACATCCTGGATGAGAATGTTCCCAGGAATAAGTAAGCATTCCCAAATGATAATGAGCAATGGGTCACATCTTCACTCTCTTACAAGGACTGAGATTTAGAGGAAGCAAGATCTCATTGCAGTTAGTGGTTCTTGATTGTCTCCTCCTCCTAAAAAGCAGAATTCACCAGACAGTCCCCCTTCAGAGCGCTTTTCCAACAGAGGGTCTCCCATCTACATGTTGAGATCATTGTAGATTTCTTGAGTGACTTAACAAAATAAATAACTGTGTTCAATGGCCCCTTGCTCCTGAACGTCAGATGCAGCACAAGGCATGGAGAGGGTTATATCCACCAATTGTAAATTCTGCCACTGTGATGGAGGAGAGGAGTCCAAATGGAAGGGATGTTCCCTGCTGGGAGGGAGGTCTCCCACTTTCTGTTTGTGTATGACATGGAATCCATCGTGTCAAGCCCTAAACTTGGAAGAGATTTGCAAGTGCTCGGAAGTAGCAAGTGCTAAGTAGATAAAAGTGCCCACATGAGATGCACTTGAATAGCCAATCTAGTGACAGTACAGATGGAGAAGAAGTTCAGTTCAGAGTTAAAAGGAAGTTTGGAATTTTGAAATTAACGCTAATGCAAAATTTTCCATTTTGTAGTTTTTACCCCATTTTTCCTATTTTCTGTTGTGACTTATTCTTAGAAATACTAATTTGGGAAGCATTGGATGGAGAACATCAGGAAGGGCCATTTTAATGCCAGTCCAGTATTGCTATTTTGAAGTGAAATACAAACACTACAAAATGAGCATCACATGGAGGGCATATAATGGAAAGACAATTAAAGTGGTCACTTCTCGAGGTTAAGGCAAGTTAAATTAATAAGCAGTTATTAAATATCTCCCATGTGCCAGGTACTGGATGAAGTGCTAAGGATACCAAAAATCAGTCCCTGACCTCAAATGACCAGTATTGATGGGGGAGACAATTTGCAAGAAGCCATATACAAATGAACTGTGGTCAGAACGGATCAGAAGAAAGTCCAATTGCAACTCAAGACCTGATCAAGGAATTATACAACATAAGAGAAGATGGGCCGGTTGTATGATGCTCATGGCGGGGGCCTCCACTAGTCCTTTATGATTTCGAGAGAAAGTGATGAAAGCCACTGGCCAGAAGGCCTGGGACAGGGATCCCACAGGAGAGTGAACGTGGCTCCGTACTTGGGGGGAATTCACAAATCAAGGAATTCCATTTGACAGGAAGAAAAAACTTCCCTGAATTGCCCAAGTGCATTTGGCAGCTCAGGAGATGAAAGGGACCAATTTCACGAAGTCATGCCTGTTGCTGAGAGCGTCCTCATTCCAGGTGTGAGGATTCCCTTCTCCCTCTCTCCATGTGACCTTGGACAAGGCACCTGACTGTACCGGACCTCAGAGCTTCGTCAGTAAAATGAGGGAGACCAGACTGTTTCTGAGGTCCCTTCCCATGCAGAAAGCTGTGGTCTATCAAAGTGGGTGCTGGAACAGTCAACCTCTGAGCACCTTCTGAACTTTGATACTCTGCAGTTTTTGATTGTACCATTTCCTGGAAAACTCTGATTCCAAAATTCACAGACCCTGAAAAATCCTAAGATTCTCTGATTCTCCAAGTTTATGATTCCCAAGCCTAGTTGTCTCCCCTGTGCTAGGGAGCGATTGGCCTGGATGGTGGATGAAGACCACGTCTTCTAGCTCTCGGCCTAGGGTTCAGAGACTCCCACATTCTTTAGTCTAGGAGCGCTCTGGGATTCTGCGAGTCCACAAGTTGGAAAAACCGCCTAATGCTAATTCTGGGAGCTGGAGTTTCTGCAAAACAGACATTCTGGGATTCTGGGCTTTTCTGTTTACATTTTTAGCATACGGCTTAGTTAAAATTCCGTAGAAACATCTTGTCCACTCTTCACAGCCCCCCACTTTCCTGGATCAAAGTCTACACCCACTCTGGCCTTGGCAGATGCCACGAGTTCCCATCTATCTGCCATCCCAAACCCTGGCTGACTCCGATGAAACCCTCCCTGAGGTCAGGGATTCTCCCCCTCACCCCCTCTTCTGTCTTCTGTGTCCCCCCATCACAAACAGACCCAGAGAGCAGGTATGGGGGAGTGGGGCAGGGGCCCTTTCTGGGAGTACAGAGGTAGCCTGGGGTCTGATAAAAATAAAATGCAGCTAGGCTGTACCGGCCTGTTGGGAGGTAGGAGGAAACAAGTCCTGAAGGGAAAGGGAGCTAGAGATTACTTCATTAAGCAGGTTTACAGAATTAGATTAAACTTGAAACCCGAAATTTCTAGTGATTTTCCTCCGTGAGACGGGGGTAGCAGCGTCGTGAATGTCATTCCGTTGGCGTTCCAGGCCGGCCATGAAATGTCATTGCGTTTTGATCAAGCCTCGGCAGTAATTGCTTATTTGTTTCCGCACTTGGGTAGACACAGCCTTTTTCCCCGTGGAAAGCACTCCTGGAGTCCCTGGGAGAAGTCAGGTCGAACTGCAGAGGTCCTGAGGAGCTCTGCCAGGACAGGGCCTTGGGTCCTGGAAGGGGAAACGTCTCTTCTGTCTGGGGCTCTTTTCTGGAGAAGGAGGAATCTCTGGGGAGAATAAAAAAAGAGCCTCCTCCTCGAACAACAGTTCAGTTTCTTGTTCACTTAGGACAGAAAGGGTGTTTCCTTGCTACAAATACAGGGGAAGGGAGGGGGCTTGGCGGGGACTTGGCGTGGAGGGCGAGCTCGGTGGGAGATGGAAGCTAGAAAGGGATCACATCCAGGAACGAGGAGGGGATTGCCACCATTGGGGATCTCGGGTTCACTTTGGGGTGTTACATTTTATGAAGGATGTTGATAAACCAGCAGGCCTCTGGAAAGGTGACTTTGTGCCTTGGGTGATTTGCTGGAAGGGGATAGAGATTTCCATTGGCCTCTAGAAGGGAAGACTTCAAGAGTGAGGATCATGGTAACAGGTTAGAAGCTTTTTTACTGAAAACTGGGACTTGTCCTTTGTGGGCTCAGGGGGAAGTGCTGAGAGGAATTTGGTTTATTCAGTGATGAATATTTCAGAGTCGTGTTTAGGCTGAATGTCAGGAAAGCGTCCTGCGGCATTCCTCCCTGCTCCCATTTCTCTTTAGAGCAGTCATTTATCTCACTCATTTCCTGAGCCCCCATTCTGTGAAAGGTTAGACTGTGCCAGAGATGTATCCAGTAGCAAAAACATTTAATTAAGACGTGAACATAAAAGTCACAAGGGAGGGGAGCGAGCCGTGCACAGTTCTCTGCCCCCTCACTGAATCGGGCACGAGCAGCCATTGCCAGGGCTGTCCTCGTTTAATTCCCTTGTAAGCCTCTGAATCTCCTGCCAAGGTGGAAGGGCCCCTGGGAATCTTGCCCTTGCCTCTGGAGCCCTCATGGTTCCACTGTGAGTCTGGCCTTAGGACTGTCACCCTCAACTGCTTGTGTACTGTTGTTCAGGGGCTGCTAGGTGGCCCTGGAGTCAGGAAGGCCTGAGTTCAAATCCAGCCTCACGGACTTCCTAGCTCTGTGACTCTGGGCAAGTCATTTAACCCCTTCTGCCTCAGTTTCCTCATCTGTAAAATGAGTTGGAGAAGGAAGTAGCCAATCACTGCATTGTCTCTGCCAAGAGAACCCCAATGGGCTCACAAACAGTCATATAGGACTGACTCTTAATGGGCAAACTTGGCTGCTTCCCTCCAGTCAGATCCCAGCCCAGCCTGAGGAATGCTGGCCCCGTGATAAGTCAGAGGAGGTCAGAGGAATTGGAGCCTTCTTTGGGGACTCCGTCCTCCAGGAGAAGTGCCCTGGGCCGGCAGGTGCTGCATGGGAGCTGTAGTGCTTGAAGCTACTGCTGAGGGATGGCCAGGATGAGTGCCCCAAATGTGCAGAGGAAGACTTGGGGTACAGAGATCCAGGGTGGACTGGCTCTAGTTACCTGCCATCCAGTGCTCAGGCTTTTCTTCTGCCCTTCTCTGGGCTACGCTAGGCAGGTAGACTGAGGGAAGCGCTCCATCCCCCATGGAGCTTATGTTCTAAGCCACAAGCTCTTAGGTAGGCATGGATGCCCCAAGTGCCAGGTCCTGAACTTTGGGGTCAGGCCTGGGGGCCTGGAAATAGGCTGTCAAAAACCGCCAGATGTGGAAGTCTGGTGCTGGCCTGTTCTGTCTCCTGGACTGCTGCAGCCACCTGAAGAAGCCCCTCCTCACGCTGAGCTCCACTCCTCTCACTCCCCTTCCCCTGGGCAGTGAGGGGATGGAAGTGGGCAGAGCCTTGAGGTCCTGCCCAGCCCCGGCTCCAGTGCCCCTTTATGGGTGGGAATACAATGGGATTGGTCTTATTGATCTGAGAATTGTCTGTTCATATCCTTTGACTATCAATTGGAGAATGGCTTGAATTCTTATAAATTTGAGTCAGCAAATAAATATATATATATATATATATACATATATATATATATATATATATTTAAGAAGTGAGGCCTGTATCAGAATCTTTGAATGTAAAAACTTTTCCCCAGTTTATTACTTCCCTTCTAATCTTGCCTGCATTGGTTTTGTTTGTACAATTTTTAAAACTTAATATAATCAAAATTATCCATTTTGCATTCCATAATGTACTGCAATACTTCTTTGGCCACAAATTTCTTCCTTCTCCACAGATCCGAGAGGTAGATATTCTTTGTTCTTCTAATTTACTTAGTATATCAGTCTTTATGTCTAAATCATGAGCCCATTTAGACCTTATTTTGGTATAGGGTGTTAGGTGTGGGTCAATGCCTAGTTTCTGCCATTCTAATTTCCAATTTTCCCGGCAGTTTTTGTCAAATGGTGAACTCTTATCCCAGAAGCTGGGGTCTTTGGGTATATCAAACACTAGATTGCTATAGTCTTTTAATTATTGTGTCTTTGAACATAACATATTTCACCGATTGACTACTGTAATTCTTAGTACCAAATGATTTTGATGACCGCTGCTTTATAAGAAAGTTTTAAGTCTGGTACAGCTAAGACATCTTCATTTGCATTTTTCATTATTTCCTTTGAAATCACTGACCTTTTGTTCTTCCAAATAAACTTTGTTATTTTTTTTAGCTCTGAAAAATAATTTCTTGGGAAATTAATTAGTATGGCACTGAATAAGTAGATTAATTTAGGGAGTATTGTCATTTTTATTATATTTGCTTGGCCTATCCATGAGCACTTGATATTTTTCCAGGAAATTAGATCTGACTATTTGTGTGTAAAGTGTTTTGTAACTGTGTTCATAAAGTTCCTGACTTTGCCTTGGCACGTAGACTCCTGAATTAAATGGAATTTCTCTTTGTATCTTTTGATGCTAGACTTTGTTGGTAGTATATAAAAATTCTAATGATTTATGTGGATTTATTTTGTATCCTGCAACTTTGCTAAAGTTGAGAATAAAATAGATTTTTTAGTTGGTTCTCTAGGATTCTCTAAGAATACCATCATAACATCTGCAAAGAGTGATAACTTGACTTCCTCATTACCTACTCTTTTCCTTTTCTTATTGCCAAAGCTATATCTAATACATATATCTAATACAATATCTATATCTAGTACAATACTGAATAATAATAGTGATAGTGGGCAGCCTTGTTTCAGTCCTGATCTTATTGGTAATGGTTCTAGTTTTTTCCCATTACATATGATGCTTGCTGATGGTTTTAAATAGATGCTACTGATCATTTTAAGGAAAACTCCATTTATTGTTATACCCTCTATTGTTTTTAATAGGAATGGGTGTTGAATTTTGTCAAATGCTTTTCCTGAATCTATTGAGATAATCATATGATTTTTGTTAGTTTTGTTATTAATATGGTCAATTATGCTAATAGTTTTCCTAATATTGAACCAGCCCTCCATTCCTGATATAAATCCTACTTGGTCGTAGTGTATTATCCTGGAGATGACTTGCTGTAACTTCTTCACTAATGTTTTATTTAAGATTTTTGCATTAATGTTCATTAGGGAAATTGGTCTATAATTTTCTTTCTCTGTTTTGACCCTACCTAGTTTCAATAACAGCACCATGTCTGTGTCATAAAAAAGAATTTGGTAGGATTTCTTCTTTCCCTATTTTTCCAAATAGTTTGTATAGTATTGGAGTTAATTGTTCTTTAAATGTTTGGTAGAATTCACATGTAAATCCATCTGGCCTTGGAGATTTTTTTCTTAGGGAATTAATTAATAGCTTGGTCAATTTATTTTTCTAAAATGGAACTATTTAAGTAATTTATTTCCTCCTCTTAATCTGGGCAATCTATATTTTTGTAAGTATTCCTCCATTTCACTTAGATTATCAGATATATTGGCATACATTTGGGCAAACTATCTTCTAATTACTGCTCTAATTTTCTCTTCATTGGTGTAAAGTTCACCCTTTAATTTTTGATACTAACAATTTGATTTTCTTCTTTCCTTTTTCTAATCAAATTTATCTATTTTGTTTTTTTTTTCATAAAACCAACTCTTAGTTTTGTTTTTTAGTTCAATAGTTTTTTTTTACTTTCAGGTTTATTAATCTCCCCTTTTATTTTCAGAATTTCAATTTTGTATTTAATTAGAGGTTTCCCTGTAGATTTTCACCATTACAAGGGCCGGTATTTTATTCATGGGACTTTTAATTATCCTCTACAGTGAGGATTGAGGTAAGCAGGTAAGCAGCCTTGCTGATTAATATGGGCATTCTGTGGCTGTATTTAATTAAGGGCAAATGGCCCAAGACTAAGAGAGTCTACTTCTGACTCTGAGAAATAAGAAGCTAAACCAAAACCTTTTTTTCCAAATTAATGCCATTGATAAGAAATCCAGCCCTGCTCCCATTTCCCCACCAGAATTAGTGGTACTTCTGTGGCCTGGAACCCTGGGGTTGTGCTGTGGGGTGGGGGCCTAGGGGTGATGGATGTGAAGAAGGGGAGGTCCAAGGGAAAGAGGGATGAGACTCATTCTGCCCGGTCCCAGAGGACAGAAGCAGGATCCAAGTGGGGCAGATTAGCAACAGGAAGCTTTTTAGCTATAAAAACTGCCAGTAGTGGGATGGGAGCTGGTGGCAAATCACAGAGGGAACAGAGGCCTGGCCTGGCCTGGCAGCCTGGGGCAGACACCGTGGGGGGCAGGCCCTGGCTGCTGGGGCCAGCCCCTCTCCCCCTTCTCTGGTCTCCTCACCTGAGCTGCTTGCTTAGGCCCCTTCCTTGGGGATTCCAGCTGCTTGCAGAAGGGGACTGCTTGTGCTTCTCTCTGTGTCCTTGAGGCTCTTTCACAGCACCCAAGGATGGGGGACCCTGGGCATTTGGCTCTGTCTCAGTTTCCCCATCTGTAAGATGATCTGGAGAAGGAAATGGCAGCTGTCTCCAAGATCTCTGCTGAGAACCTCCCCCCACACACACACAAAAGGCAGCCAGGGGAGAGTTACAACTGGGAATGGCGGAACAGTAAGAATAAGTGAGTGTGAGCCAGGGGTCCCAGCATCTGCACCTGAACCTGCTATTTATTGCCTAGTTACCATGGGCAAGTCCCGCGACCCTTCTTGACCCCAGTTTCCTCAGCTGTAAAAAGTGAAAAGGTGGGATTCAGGTTCTTGTTCTTGCTCTCTGTGAGACTGGGGAATGTGCTCTTAATGACGGTTGGTGAAGAAGACCCTCGGGAACGGCTTGAGCTTCAGGGTTCCCATTTGTGATGTATATAGAGTCACGCCCAAAGGCCCTGCCCCACCCAGGCTCCCTGAGTCGGGCTCTCTGATCTCGGGGAGCAAAACACACTTGCCAAATGTGGCATCCGAAGGGTTGGGTGTTTTGTGCAGCTGCACAAAGACCTGAGGATGCACCGACAAAAAGACCGGGACAGTCTGTCTCCTTCCTGATAAACTAGACCTGTCAGCCCCACGAGCCCAGCTCATGGCTTTTGTCTTTAGGTGGGCTTCCTAATCAGGCATTGTTGTAAGTGTAAGATCCTGTAGAATGAAGCAGAACCTTGGAAAAGGCCCAGGCTGCTGAAATGTTCCCATCCAAAGGCCCTAGAGTTACAGGAGAAGCAGGAAATTGGAGGCTGAAATCTTTGCAGCAGATTTCTCTGATAAAGGCCCATTAGTAAGATATATGGACAACTGAGTCAAATGTTTAAGAAAAAGAACCATTCTCCAATGAAATATTATCAAAGCAGATGAACAGGCCATTTTCAGGCAAAGAAATCCAAGCATCAATTGCGGAATGAAAAAATGCTTCAAATCACTAATAATCAGAAAAATATAAATTAACACCACTCGGAGCTTCTACCTCATACCTATCAGATTGGAAAAATTGAAAGGAAAGGAAAATGACAAGTGTTGGAGGAATTGTGGGAAAACGGGTGCTTTATTGCACTGTTGCT
>NC_133620.1:25932374-25978324 GCF_048593235.1 Sminthopsis crassicaudata
TGGGTGCTTCCAGGAAGAGGACCCAGCTGTCTGGGTCCCCCTCCTTTGGGGAAGCTCCTGCCCCAGCTTTGCCATCATCCTGGAGGTTCCCTCCTAGTTCCTGCTTGTCTTTATAAACTACTCCCTCCTGGGGCCTAGTCCAGAGCTCAGTCCAACCAAGACCGTTAGTAACCATTTTGCCCCATTGAAGGGAATTCTGCGTTCGCAGGCCCTGCTGACCTTTGTTCTCTGACCTCCTTGGGGGCCGAGGCCGTTCTCCAGGAGAGCCGGCTCCTGCCAAGGGCTTCCCTGTTTTTGAATCCACCAGACAGAGCAGCCTCTCTGAAGCTTTATTAGAAAATTCTCATGCCAGCTGTTTCCCCAACTGTTATTCACACAATATGCCTTCTTCCTTTTTTCTGTTTTCCGCTCCCTTTGTGGATACTAATGTGTGTGGAGAGAATGCACACCCTCCAGGGAGATCATCCCTGAAAATGGCCCGGGCCTGTGGGTGGAGGAGGGGCGGCAGGGGCAGCCGCGCTGGGGATGAAGTGAGACGCACATTTGGAAACGCTGGAGCGCTCGGGCTGTCCGTGTCTCTCTGCTGGTAACAACAGTGGAAGGCCTGCTGACCTGGGACTGTTCTAGAAAGAGCGAGCCCTTCCCCATGAAAGAGAGGGGATTGGGTCGGGCCCTGGAGCCGTGGCTTCAGTCCCCTCGGGTCTGCCTTAGTTTCTTCATCTGTAAGAGAGAAGGGAGAACTCAGGACGCCCTCTTGTCAGAGCGCTCCAGAGAGAGTGGGAGATGTCGAGCTGCCAGGGGCTGCGTCAGCAGCCCGCCTCCCCCCTGCTCTTGGGGCCCTCTCTCGCTTTGCCCACTTGGTGCCCACCCATCTGGCAGCTGGTCTGTGTCCCCAGCTCCCCTCCCCCAGGAGTCTTGGGGCTGACTCGTGCTGGCTGTTGTCCCGGGAGCTCTTTCTCCCCCAGCCTCATTTGTGCTTCTGCCCCCATCTTTTCTGTTGCTGTTGCTCACTGACCCTCTGTGACCACATGGGGGATTTTCTTGGCAAGATCCTTCCTTGCCCAGGTAAAGAATTGAGGCCGATCGGGGTCAGGTGCCCTGCCCAGGGTCACAGGCTAGTGAGGGCCTAGGTCCCGTTGGAACTCCGCTCTCGGGGTTTCAGGCCCAGGGCTCTGTGCCCTCTGCTGGGCAGAGTCCGTCTTTGATACTCAGGGATGTTCGTGGGTGGCCACGGTGGGAAAGGGGAGAGGGTCAGACTGAGTCACTCTCGGGTCAGGAGCCCCAGAGCTGCGGAGAGTGGGGGTGCTGAGGGGAGCTTTGGCAGGTCAGTCTGCTGTCTTTGTGCTCCCCCAGCCTGGGAGTTTAGGATGGCGAGATTCTCAGGACACCAGGACTGCCGTGGGGCCCCTTACGGCACCTCAGCCTGCGTGGGCTTCCGCGTTCTCATGGTGCCCTCGCCCCCCGCTGTGACGGCTCTGGGGCTTTGTGGGTTGATCCCACTTTCAGGCTGGTCCCGAGGTCGTGGAGCCGTGGCGGCCTCCGGCTGCAGTGCGCCCCCGGCCTGCGCCGCTGTCTGTCGCTGCTCACGTAGGGGCCGTGGGGCTGGGGGAGGCCCCTTGCTCTGGCCTGGTTCTCCCCACTCAGACCACCTAAGTTTCCTCGCTTTGTGAGTGACGCCATGGAGGACCAGAGAGGGAGCTGCTTCGGTCAGGGTCACGACCTTCCCGCGTGGGCGCCAAGCTGTCCCCTGTGGCCGGCCGTGCCCATGAGCCCGAGAGCCGGAGCTCGTTTCCGAGTCTTCATTGCCCGTCTCCGCGTGGCCCGGCTGGGCCTGGCCTGCCGCAGCTCCTGTCACGTTCAGTTTGGGCCCGGCCCGCCCGGCCGTCAGCGTCCCAGAGAGGCCGTTTATCAGCTCCGACAAATTGGCGCGCAGGCCGCCCGCTGCCGCCCCGCTGCCGCCGCCCGCTGCCGCCCCGCTGCCGCCGCCCGCCTTCCACATCGATTGGAACCGAGTTTCTCTGGCTCATCTCCGACATTTATTTACAAGAAACAGGTGCTTCCTCCAGCAGCGTGCAGGCGGAGCCGGAGGCCGTAACGGGGGCGGGGCCCGAGCAGGAAGCCCACGTCCGGGCCTGGCCCGGGTACCCCGGGCCCTGCGGATGCCTCCCGCCCCTCAGGGAAGCCTCTGTCCCGTCAGGGTCACCCATCAGCTTCCACGCCCTCCCGCTCCGTGTCCTGGGCCTTCCCAGGTCTGACCTGGGCGTGGGTTCTCCGCTTGTCCAGCTCTGAGACTCTGGTTCTGGGTCCCTCCTGGGGAGAAGCGAGAAAGGGCTTCGGGCAGCGGGAGCTTCGGGCAGGGCAGTGGTCCTGCCGGGCTGGCCTAGGGCTGTCCCCGATGGCCGGGGGCCTCTCTGTCTCCAACCACAGCCGGCCCTGGCAGCCCAAGGCCGTGGGCTCCCACATCTGCCGCCCCCCCAGGTGCCAAGGTGTAGAGTCATACTGAGGCGGGGCCCAGATTCAGAAGCAGCCTCAGCCATTTACTGGGTGCGACCCAGGTCCCCCCCCACTTCCTCGCTGCCTGCCTCAGTTTCCTCAGCTGCAAATGAGGATAATAACAGCAGCTCCCGCCCAGGACCGTAGTGAAAATCAAATATGATAATATTTGTGAGGTACACAGTAGGCACTTAATAAATGCTTGTTCTCTTATTCTCTCTGAAGCTTTGGACGTATTGATAACTCCTGACTTTGGCTGCAAATTGGTCCTACAGGTCAGGCTTCTCCCTTCCTGGGAAGGCCTGAGCCGGGCCCGGCCTCTCAGGGGCCACATCTGGGCCACACGTGGCAGTGGAACAGCCGGAAAAGAGACCGTGACCGCAAAGGGGGCGCGCGTGAGCAGACACGTGTGCGAGCAAGTGGGCGTGGGCCCAGGGGGGCGCCGGCCCGGCCCACGCTTCGTCCCCCGGGCTCCGGAACCGCCACCGGTCGCTGGGCCCTTCGGAGGCTCTCGGCTCCCTTCGCCCTCACGACCGGCTCCCACGGGGCTTCTCGGCTCTCCCCCGCCCCGGCCCTTGCGTCGCTTCCGCGGCACCAGCTCCCGCTCCCTTACGCTTGTCCCGGGGACGGCGTCTCCTTGTTCCGGGGCCTGGTCTCCGGGGTGGGCGCTGGGACGGGCCCTCCTGCCCGTTCCGGCCTCTCCCTTCCTTTCCCGCTCGGGGGCCTCACCGCTGGGGGCAGAGCTCCGAGCGGCTTTTCCCAGCGGCGTTACCACGCCTGCCTCCTCCGTCCTCTCCGGCGCCCGCCGTTCTACCTTTCTGCCAACGTCGCCAACCTGAGGGGATGCGGAGAAAGTGCGGGTGGCTTAATTTGGCGTTTTTCTCAGTATTAGTGGTTTGGAACGTTTGCAATGGGGCTGTCACGGCTTCCTCAAGAGCTGCAGCAGGCTGGCAGAGGGGCCCTCCCTCCTCGCGGAAGAGATGGGAGCCCCAGCAGCGAGGTGGCGGCTCTCAGCACGGCCGGCCGCTCTTTGTGCCCTCGCTGCCTCGGGCCAAAGGGAGGACGGACGGCAGAGGAGTGGGGAGCACAGTTTGGGGACTGCGGCTCCCTCGCCAGCAGGGCCGCCTGGGATGAGAGGGAAGGACTCGGCAGATGCAGCTCCCGGTTCCTAAAACGCCCGAGCAGCTGAGCTGGCTCCTCCCGGAGCCCAGTGGGATGTGGGAAGGGGTGTGGGGGCTCCGGGCGGCCCGGAGAGGAGCTTGGTCCCCATCTCGAGGGGTCTCACGAGCACCTGCGGGGGGCTCCGGCCCCGAGACCCCGCGACTCCTCTGCTGACGACAGGCGGGTGGAGCTGCTCGGACGTTCTGCCCTTGACCCCATCTCTCCGGGCCCAGGTGTACGGTTATCCCCCGGCGCGCTCCGGCTTTCCTCGGTTTGGCCGGGCCGCCGCTCTCTCTGGTCCGGACTCGGATTTCTGCCTTCGTTAACACTGAGAACCCTAAGAGGGGCTGACAGGTTGACGTCTGCCTGGGGCTCCCGGAAGCCCCTCAGTCGTTTCTCTCGGGCGCTGGTGGCAGGATGCTGCCCTCTGGGCCTGAGGGACCACTGACATCCGCTTGTTGGGGATGCGGTGAGGAGCCAGCGGGCGCAGACGCCCGCGAGACCCTCCCGGCCCTGGTCTCAGGCTTCTCGGGGTCTGGCGGTCTCCGCTGCCTGGCTTTGGGTGGACGTGGCCGCACGGAGCAGGCCGCGCACAAGCCCAGGGTGACCGCGCTGTCCCGCTGCCGGGAGGGGGTGGGGTTTCCCAAGGTCACAGCGCTCGGGAGGCCCCGAGGTCAGACACGGAGCCCGGTACTGGTGATGTGTTTGGCTGTCAGATGGTGGCTCTTGGTCAGCATGGGGTGCGGCCCTGAGCCTTCTCCCCACCCTTACGCCATGTCCCAGCCCTTGGGCTTCAGTCAGGGTCGGGAGGTCATAGATGGGAGGAATGTTGGGGGGCGTGGGGCCTGCAGCACAAACTTGGAGACTCGGGCCCTGTGCCACTGGAACTTGGGGGCTCCCGGCGACCCCATCTGCAGAAGAAAGCTCCTGAGCCAGATGTTCTCCGGGCTCGCCTCCGGCTACAAATCCCAGGAGCCCACGCACCTCTCGCTTCCACATGGAAGCTGGAGTGCCAGACACTGCAGGGGTTCCCCCAATCAGGGGTGTCCGGCCGGCCGGAAGCAGACCCCCAATGTCTGAGGGCGCGTGTCTCCTGTTCAGCATGTGCCGGGGAGATTGCCGGCTGCTCCGGGCCCCGCTCGTCCCCCCCCTCCCGGAGGCCCTGCTCTCTGTGGGGCGACATCGGGATGTTTCACCCAAAAAAGGGCGGCTCCCCCCAGGAACGGGTGGCCGTGACCCCGGTACCCCGGTAACCCCAGAGCCCGAGTCCCACCGGGAGCCAGCGGCCTGCGCCCTGGAGGTGCCGGCTACCAGGGAGGAGCTCCGGGGAGAGCGGGCCTGGCCGAGCTCGCCCCACGGCGGGGACAATAAAGCTGCCAGAAACAAATCGATCTGCGGTTGCAATTAAGTTCTCAGCTGCAAATCACTAATTTCAGACTTCTCCATTTTTCCCCAGGTCCAAAATATACGGCTTATTGTTCTTAAAATATTTATGCAGCTTTGCATTATTTATGGCTCCCAGAAACACTGGATTTTTTTTAGTATCAGAGGAAATGGAAGCTTCTTCCGTGTCAATAGAGCAGACGATAATAATAAATGGGGGGTGGAGAGGTGCTGCAGCGTGGGGGGCCAAGGCCCAGGGCGGAGCGACTCCCGGGGAGCCCCCCACAAAGGCCCCCGCCCAGGAGGTGCAGGCCGGGCCGGCTTGCTGCTCAGACCTTGGCACCGGCCTTCTGCCCGCTCAGTTCCTTCTCTGCCCGTGAGGACCTGGCCCCTGACCGGACAAGCCCACTTTCCGGAGGCCCGGTGACCCCGGCGTTTCCCAGGGCTGGGGCGGCCGGGGGAAACTGGAGCCAGAGCCCCGGGTCCAACTCCTGCCTCAGGCTTCTTACCAGACCTGGGCACCAGCTGATGGGGCATCCACCATTCTGCCCCCATTGCCCCTCACCTCCCCCCTCGGGGGAAGGGAAGATTCACGGCCCTTTCTCTGGCACCTTCGTTGCTTTTATGCTGACTCAGAGCCTGCTTCCCTGCGGGAGAGATGTATGTCCATCCTTATGCAGACGGTTCTCCTGGGCTCATTTCTTCTGTGCCCCTCCACAGGCACCCCCCATTTTTCCCATTTCTCCCCAAAGAGTGATACTTTATCACATTCACAAACCACAGATTGTTCGCCCATTGCCCCATCGATGGGCGCCCCGGCTCTTCAGGATGGGCTCAGACTGGCATGCAGATGCGGGTCCCTCGTGCAGACGATGGGGCCGTGCCCAGGACGGGAGGTCAGGGCCCAGGAGGCCCCGGAGCCCCGGGGGGAGTTCGCCAAGAGGAGACCCGGCAGAGGTTACAGGGGGGGGCCTTCAAATGGCGCCCCCCCCAGACGCAGGAGGAGAAGGGCCTTGCCAGCAGCGAAGGCCTGGGGAAAGGAAGCCGAGCTCTGGGAGGGGCTCGTGGCCCAAGGGGCCCCCATCCCACCGCCCGGGGCCCGAAGGCTTGTGCTGGAGGAGGAGGACTCCACTGGTGCCTTTGTCCCGGGGTACGCTGGCGCCATTATTCCTCACAGGATGCGTATGCATTCACACGCCGCCCCATCCGGGCACGCCTGCCCGGCACCGTCAGGGCCCTGGGGAGGAGCAGAGCAGGGCCCTGAGGCACTGACAGGGTCAGAGGGACGGGCTCTCAGGGGCCACTGGGGCTGGGGGGCTTCTCCATCAGCTTCTGCGTAGATCTTGAGGGGGGCCTCCCATCGCTGATCCGGGGCTCCAGGCCCACTCTCCCCTGGGCCCGGACGGCTCCTGGTCCTTCCCTGCTCACGCTTGCCCTGTGGGGGCCGCGCCCACCAGCTGCCTTCCCGGCTCCTTCTCTCCGTCCTTGCTGGAGGAAGCCGGCGTGTCTCCCATAGGTTTGCATCACCGGGTCTCCCTGGTCACTTTCTTCTTCTCCAGCTCTACCACGTTCCCGTCTTCCCCTCCTTCCCCAGGCCCTGGAGAGCGCCCCCTCCTGCTCAGGTTCCTCCGCTCTCCAGCCCCACAGTCCGCTGTGCCTCAGGTTCTGAGAGGAGGCGGCCCTGAGTCCCCACGCCACCCCCTGCAGCCTCCCCCAGGGACTTTCCCTCCATCCCTCCTTCATTCTCTTCCTCTGGGATTCCTCCCCTTTGCTCGGGCGTCTCTCATCTTTAAGAACCAAATAGACCTTTTCACCCCCCACCTTCTCAGTAGGCCCGGTCTCCAGCTCTCTCCCCCTCACGGCCAAATGACAGAAAGTTGTCCGCCCGCGCCTGGCCGCCGACTTCCCAGCCCCGCGGTCTCTCTTCTGAGCTGGAACTCCAGTGAAGTCCTCTTAAGGTTTGCCTGCGAGGCTGCCCGAGAAAGAGGGTCTCAGAGGGGCCGGGGACCCCGAAGAATCTCGGCCAGCCTCAACTGGGGACAGGATCCCCCCCGCCCCCTCCTGGCGGAGCAGCGGTTCCATTTGCCCCGCCGCCGTGACCAGGTGTGCCCTCAGTGCCGTCTGATACGTGGGCGGGTGGGCCTGGACCACGCCCGTGCACATGTGTGTACAAACACCCGCATGAACACAGGTAGACGCGTAACGCGAACGCCTGTAACTTAAAAACAAACCCACAGTTGGCGAATTCATTACCTAACGTGGTCAATACAAATTACCTAATGAGTGAACACTGGGCTGATCAGTATTTAAATTAATTAAAATGCATTGAACTAAATAGAGACTATTTCAGTTACACGTTTGTTCTTTACTCCCAGATTTCCAACTCAGTCAAAAGGTCGGCATTTATTTTTGTAATTAAGTTGATTGTATTTTCATCTAGATGTAATCAGTGAGCACACGGGGAACAGTCCAGGCAGCGCACCTCGGGCACCAGGACCGCTCTGAGTCAGGGGGAGGCCATTTCTGCCACTTTGCAGATGGTCCTTCCTGCGGTGAAGGCCCCCTCCCTCAGGAAGCACTCCAGGCTTTCCCCTTGAGCCGATCCCACAGCACTTCCAGTTGTTCTGGGGGGGCCAGAAGCCTACAAGCAAGGGCAGCGGTTAGCCCATCCCTTGGCAGAAATTTCTGAGGACCTCCCCTACAACCTTCCCCCTCCCCCACAGCTTGGGCAGGATGCTGCCTCCCCCTGGGAAGTCCACAGCAGGGGAAGAGCTCCCCGGCCTTCTTTTTTTTTTTTTAAATTAAAGCTTTTTATTTTCAAAATGCAGGTAATTTTCAACATTTACTCTTTTTTAAAAATTAATTTTATAATTATAACATTTTCTTTGCATTACATATGCATAGGTAATTTTTTTTTTTTTACAACATTATCCCTTGTACTCCCTTCTGTTCCGAATTTATCCCCTCCTTCCCTCCCCCCCTCCCCTAGATGACAGGCATTCCCATACATGTTAAATATCTTATAGTATATCCTAGGTACAATATATATGTGCAGAACCGAATTTTGTTGTTGTTGTTGTTGCAAAGGAAGGATTGTATTCGCAGGGTAAAGATAATCTGGGAAGAAAAACAAAAAACCCAATGCTCTCAGTTTACACTCATTTCCCAGTGTTCCTTTTCTGGGTGTAGCTGATTCTGTCCATCATTGGTCAATTGGAATTGGATTAGCTCTTCTCTTTGTCGAATATATTCATTTCCATCAGCATACATCCTCGTACAGCATCATTGTTGAAGTGTATAATGATCTTCTGGTTCTGCTCATTTCACTCAGCATCAGTTGATGTAAGTCTCTCCAGGCCTCTCTATATTCCTCCTGCTGGTCATTTCTTACAGAGCAATAATATTCCATAACCTTCATATACCATAGTTTACCCAACCATTCTCCAATTGATGGACATCCATTCATCTTCCAGCTTCTAGCCACTACAAAAAGAGCTGCCACAAACATTTTGGCACATACAGGTCCCTTTCCCTTCTTTAGTAGTTCCTTGGGGTATAAGCCCAGTAGTAGCACTGCGGGGTCAAAGCGTATGCACATTTTGATAACTTTTTGGGCATAATTCCAGATTGCTCTCCAGAATGGTTGGATTCTTTCACAACTCCACCAGCAATGCATCAGTGTCCCAGTTTTCCCACAGCCCCTCCACATTCATCGTTATTTGTTCCTGTCATTTTAGCCAATCTGACAGGTGTGTAGTGGTATCTCAGAGTTGTCTTAATTTGCATTTCTCTGATCAATAGTGATTTGGAACACTCTTTCATATGAGTGAAAATAGTTTTAATTTCATCATCTGAGATTTGTCTGTTCATATCCTTTGACCATTTATCAATTGGAGTGGGGCCAGGGGCTGAGAGCGCTGCCCATGGTGGGCACGGGATGAAGCACAGGATCCGAAAGCCATCTCTGAGCAGCCCCCAGGGCTCCGCGCAGTCGGGGCAGCGGCAGTTGCCACACCTTTCCCACCCACCATCTGCCTGGGGCGCCCCTCTCCTTTCCCTTCCTCCCTCCCCCCCTGCAGGGCCCCCGGCTCGGCCTTAGCTCTCTAGGCAGACAATGTTACAGGAGCAGAGAATCTTGTGTAATCCCTGGGAGGGAGTGTCTGCTAACTGCGCACCTGAACCCGCGTGCTGTTCTCCGGGAGCCATTGCACGCGCGCGCACACACACACACACACACACACAGTCACACACACACACGCACACGCGCACACACACACATACACACACACACACTCACACACACATACACACACTCACACATGCACACACACTCACACGCACATGCTCACACTCACACACACACTCACACACACATACACACACACTCACACACACATACACACACACTCACACACACTCACACACACATACACACACACTCACACACATACACTCACACACTCACACACACATACACACACTCACACACGTACACTCACACACGCTCACACACACGCACACGCTCACACACACGCACACACACACTCACACACACATACACACTCACACATG
This sequence comes from Sminthopsis crassicaudata, assembly GCF_048593235.1. Classification (NCBI taxonomy): domain Eukaryota; kingdom Metazoa; phylum Chordata; class Mammalia; order Dasyuromorphia; family Dasyuridae; genus Sminthopsis; species Sminthopsis crassicaudata. Next base: position 25,941,984 of record NC_133620.1, read on the forward strand.
TGCGCGCACACACATACACACACACATACACACACATACACACACACTCACACACACGCACACATACACACACACTCACACACACTCACACACACATACACACTCACACACACATACACACATACACACACACTCACACACACATACACACACACTCACACACATACACACACACACTCACACTCACACACTCACACACACTCACACACACGCACACATACACACACACACACTCACACACACACACACACTCACACATACACACACATACACACTCACACACACATACACACACATACACACACACATACACACACACTCACACATACACACACGCACACACACACTCACACACACATACACACACATTCACACACGCACGTATACACACTCACACACATACACACACACGTACACACACTCACACACATACACTCACACACACACACACACTCACACATGCACACACACCCACACCCACATACTGACACACACCCATACCCTCCCCACACGGGGACAGCTTGCCCTGGGTAACCTGCCTGCTGGCCCTTCCCACCCCTGTTTCATGGTCGGCCCTCAGGGGCCAAGAGCAATGCTTGACCCTTTCTTCCTCGGGACGCCTCTTGGAGTCTCCCGGAGCCTTCTCCTCCCTGATTGCTCCCAGGGTCCTCCTGGAGCTCCCCCGCTGCAGCTTCTCTCTGGGGAGTCACCAGGTCATGGGACTTTTGTGCCAAAGAGGACTCCAGGCTGGGGTCTCATCTCTGTCCTCCTTCGGGCTCTGCTTTCCCAGGCAGCTGCCCCGAGGGGCTTCTGAAGAGCAATGGGCACTGGCACTGGTGCCAGCCCTTACTGAGTGCCAGGCACTGCCCTGAGCACCAGGGGCACAAAGAAAGCCCCGATTGTCCTCCTGGTTCTCAGGGAGCTCTCAGACCAGTGGAGGCCACATGCGGACCACTATGTACAGGTGAGACACAAACAGGATGAGTCCCTACAGAAGGCAGGATTTGAAGGAAACCTGGGGAGCCCGGAGGAAAGGTGAGAGTGAGACACTTCCCAAAAGGGAGGAATAGCAAGAAGAAGGCCAAAGATACTGATCCCAGAGCCTGTGGGGGCAGGGCACCTGAGGTGTGGAAAGATGGGGCGGGTGGGTCAGGGCTTGGAATGCCATCCCAAGGGCCTCGTCCAGGCTCTGGGTGTCTGCCTGCCCGTAGCCGCTCCACCATTGGCCGTTGCCGTCTTTGTCATCTGCCAGTTTGCAAGGTGGGAGGAAAACCCTTAGAGAGCCTTAAATTCATTTTTTCCTCATAGTTATTTGGAGCATGTATGCATAGGGTCATTTCTAGTCATTGCTTAACTATTAGGAAACATATCTTGGTCCAGTCATGATAGGAAGAGGGGTCACTTCCCTAGATCTTCAATATTATACCTTCATTGGTGATGTGCACATCTGCCCATCCCCTCAGTGTTCCTGCATTCTGGTCCAGAAGTCCAGGGGAGAGAAGGCACAGCTTCAGGAAAGAAATGGACTGTTTCCCAGCTTGCTTTTCTGCGGCGTCATTCATCATCTTGGATGGAGCCGTCACTACTAGGGACCGGCCGGGATCTCTGTGTGTGTTCTAGTGATGTCCTGGGGGGGGGTGTGTGCCTCCTTGGGAGGATCCATACCTTAGAAAATCTCGTGAAACTGACTGAATCATCAGATCAATAAAGGCCAGCTAACCCCCTTCCTGTTCCAGAAAATCAAACCAAGGCACTTTGGAGCACATTGGCCTATATTCCCAACCCTGCATTATCTGAAGGGAACTATCCACTAAGTACCACTCATGATTCCCTGGTTCCCAATCAAGTCCATGTAGTTGTAGGGAGTTATTTTCTGGACATACTGTTATAGTTTCCTTGTAAGATTCAGAATTTGGAGTCAATATTCATTAGTTGAATTAATTTATAGCTTTCTTTCTATGATTTGTTTCCTTGCTTCAACTTGTAGGAGCAAATCCATCCCATTAAAGGAGTTTAGTAGAGTGTCATTCTCTTTATTTTTCAAAAGAATTTTTATAGCGTAGTCCTTAAATAAATGCTCTGTGTTTGATAGAATTATCTTCCAAATCTACCTGGTCCGGTATCTCCCTCTTTCCTTTTGACCTTTATTCATTGTTTGCTCTAGTTCCTTAAAAGAGTTTAGATTATACAAGGTCTTTGTTTCTAATGAGTTTTGATTATATAAAGTCTTTGTTTCTTGAAAGCTAGTTTGAATATCATTTTATTTTGCTTTATTTTCTTCCATTTCTTTTGAATTCTCAGTTTTTTCTAGTATATAATTATCTATAGTAGTTTCAGAGAATTGCTTCATTTCCTGTCTGTTTTTTTTTTTTTTTGTGAATTCACCTGGTTTATTTATTTATTTGATTTAATTTTCCTTTCTCCTTTTTCTTTATCAGATTAGCTAATGGGTTATTGATTTTGTTAATATTCTAAAAAACAGTCCCTTGTTTTACTTAAATAACCATTTTATTTCCAAGTTTCTCTTTCTTTTCTAGTTCTTTTCTACTTTGTTAAGTTTCTTAAATTGGTTGCTTTTCTAATCTTTTAAATTGCATATTCAATTTGCATTTAGGTGCCAAATGATAATTTTTTGGAATACCATCCATATTATCTTTTTATTTCTTATAAATAGGGATTATGTTTAATTCCCTGAAAATATTAGTTTTTGTCCTGATTTCTGTGCTCAGTGGAAGTTTGGTGTTATACTGCAAATTTCTGATCATAATGTTTCTTGGGGAGTTACATTTAGTGTTCCTCTCTGTTGGCGTTCTCTGAGCCTTCTTGATCTGCACATGGCAATGAACTTCCAACAGTTATGCACAATTTTCTTGTATGACTTCTTGAAACATGGTTTTTATATTTCTTTTTTCATGATTTCCCTCCTGAAAAGTCTCTCTTTAGATTAGCATTTTTATCCTACCTTTAATTCAGCATATGTATTTCATAGTATGCTTATATATTCATCCAATATATTTGGTTTTGGTTTTGTCTTTGAATTTAGGATAATTGATTTTCCTTTTCCCTCTGCATTTTTTCATTTCAGTTCTCTAATTCAGAAAACTTACTATCTTATTTAATTGCTATGTCTTTTTTTCCTTCATAAATTCTCTAGTTTTTTGTTAGACCTATTGGTTTCTTCCACAAGGACACTATTTTATGTCCCTACTTCTTTAAGAATTTCACTGAATTCTTTGATTGCTCTTCTGAACAATTCTGTGTTCCTTGAGTGTTGTTTCACTTTCCTTAAAAGATTCCTTGGCTTCTAGAGGCAGCCTGGTGTTATAGACGGGGCACTGGACTTTTAGAAGACCTGGCTTTAAAATCTACCTCAAACATTTAGCAGTGTTAGCCTGGGCAAATGCAAACACCATTTCCCTCAATGTTCACTTATCCAACACTTTTAGGCACTCATTATAGATCACTTGAATTATTGAACAGGCATCTTAGCTGGTCTCCCTACCATAAGTATCATCATCATCTAAAGCATGAACGACTTTATTTCATTGTGAAAACCTTTTACATCTTAAACTCTCTGACTTTCTAGTCTCATCACCACGATTCCTCTTCCTGCATTGTCTGATCTTTTCAGTGGTTCTCTCACATGGTGCTCTTTCTACTGCTCCTTTGCTTTTGCAATGTCCATCCCCCTGGCTGAAAAGTTCTCCTTTCTTAACTTGCCGTCATGCAATCACTTACTTCTATTTTTCCTTTTATATTTTATTTTTTATTAAAGCTTTTTATTTACAGAGCATATGCATGGGCAATTTTTCCTTGCATAACTGTGTGTTCCACATTTTCTCCTTTCCCCTTTAGACAGCAAGTAATCTAATATAGATTAAATATGTGCAATTCTTCTCAATGTATTTCTACATTTCTCATGCTGTGCAAATCACTTCCTTCCTTCAAGACACAGCTGAAGTTTCGCCTTCTGCACCCCGCTTTCAGGGTCTCCCAATGGTTAGTGTCCTCTCCCCCTAAAAATACCTCACATTTCTTTTGTATTTGTTCTGTGTCTATTTACCTGTGTGCCTCTCCCCTGGGAATGATGTATAATCCTTGGGAGCAGAGGCTCTCCCCCCTAAGTCTGGGACATGGGGAGGGCTCTTACTCAGGGCTTGGTGATTGGCTGAGTCAGGAAGAAGGCAGCGCTTGAGCTGAGCCTCAGAGTTACCTTGAGATCTAAGAGGGAGAAGGGAAGAGGCCTGACCCTCAGCCGGTGACAAAGCTGCTGAGGGAGCGTCATCCGTGGAGCTCGGCAAGGAAGATGCTGCAGCGAGGCTGGTCAGGGCAGGTAAGGAAGGAGGCTCTGGCGAGGCCCCCGCGGCCTCAGCTACCTCCCCAGCCTTCCTGCCTGCTCCTCCCAGCCCTCTGATCCACCAGGGGTCCTCTGAGGCTGAAGGTGAATTTTTACACATACATGGATAAATAATATTTCCACATAATAGCTTTTCTCGACAATCCTGTTATTTTGTACATATTTAAAATTTATAATCCTATTTTATTTTATGCATTAAAAACATCTTCTGAGGAGTCTGTAGTAATAGGTAGCACTGATTCAGGGCCTGAAGGTCTGAAGAGCATGTTACAAATATCATTTCATGGATCTTCATGGAAACCCGGCTGGGCATGTGCTATTTTACGGCTGAGGAAACGGAATTGGACAGAATCACAGCTAGAGCTGTGGAGGGCTTCCACCCTGGGAGTCCAGAGCTGCGTCCGCTGTGATTTCAGCTGTCTCTGGGTCGGAAGCGTCAGAGACTAGGGAGTAGGTGCTCCTGCTTGGGAAGGAGGAGGGATGGGGCATCCCCTGTGGTCAGAACCCCTCATCTAGGAGGAGAAATAGAGGAAGCATTGGGGGCTTGATGAAGGGAGTGGGGTCTGCAAGCCTCTCCCAGTCTGGGCAGCGGTGGACGGTCACAGAGTCTCTCAGACCCTCAGTTTCTTCCTCTGAAAAGTGAATGTGGTGATGGCTGCAGCAACACACCTTGGAGGAGATGCTGTTCAAATTAAAAAACCGGAGGCCAAGATGGGGACCAGCGAAGCTCCTTTCGGTTACCATTGCTACAGCCCCAGTGCCCGTGGGATGCTCAGCGGGAGATCAGGCCCACCTCGGGAGCAGCCTCAGGGCCAGAGCCAGGGCTGGGAGCCCCGAACTCAAGCTCCTCCTTCTATTTGTCCTTCACATCCTGGGGGGACAGTGAGTGGCAAGGCTGGCCCTGCTGTGGGCCCCTCCCTCAGGAATTGGGATAATTCCTTCCTTTTTGTGTCACTGGAGGTCGGTCTGCCGGCTTGGGCCGTCTGGTGCCCTCAGTGGAGCTGAGTTTCTGCCATCAGCAGCTGGACATGGGCCGGGGCTGTGCCAATGGGCTGCGCCAGGGCACGGGGCCTGGACCAGAGCTCTCTCCAGCTAGCCAGACGTCACTGGTCAGCCGGCAGGTCCTGGGTCCTGAGGTCAAGTAGCAGCGTGTCTGGGTTTGCCGTCAGCCTCGGCGGGGTGTCCACACCGTCTAAGGTGGCAAACACGGACAGGGTCAGGTGGGGGAAGGGGCTGCTGGGAAAATGACAGGTTTGGGCCTAGGGCCCGGGGTGGTGGGTAATCCAGACTACAGGGATTTCCGGATTCGTTCTGCAGGTTTGGGCGAGCAGCCTCAGAGACAAGGGCACAGGCTGCCTGGTGAGCTGGCGCGCTTCTGGCTCTCAGAAGGCTGACGTCCTGTGGAAGAGCTCATGGCCAGCCTGGCTGGCAGTGCCACGTGCTGGCGGAAAGTAGGAGGGCCTGGAGAGACGCAGGTCGGCCGCGAGTCGCCGTCTTGCTCACTCACTCACTCACTCCTGGAGGGGCATCCCTGTGGGGCTCTTGGATCCCTCGGGTCTGGCAGGGACTCAGCCTGAGAACCAGCGGACCGCGGCACTGTGGGACTTTGGACAAGTCTCCTCTGGCCCCGATTCTGCCTTTGTAATACGGGAGTGATAACCCTCCTCAGGGAAAGAAAGAACAAGAAAGAAAAACAAGGTTCTGCTTGTAAAGTAACCTTAACTCCTGGTGGAACGTCAGCTGGGCCACAGGAATCCCCAGTGCAAGATGGGGGGGGGGGCCTGTGCTGCCGTAAAGGAGAATGGCCTCTGCCCCGCGGATCCCCCTCTCGAGGGCCCTGCATGTACTCCTGGGCACCACGTGCAGCGTGGGAGGGACATGGCTAAGTTGTGAGGGGCGAGAGGGGCACCCGGAGGGAGAGACCCAGATCACATCATGATGGGTCGAAGAAGCCGAAGCCTGGATGGAGGGACCCCCGTGGGGGCAGTGATCAGCCACAGTCTGCTTGGCATCAGACGGCAGTGCCAGGAGCCTAGGGGGAAGGGGCAGAGATGCCTGCCAAGACATGGCCAAGGGCTGTCCGGGAACAGGAGGGGCTTTCCCCTCCTCAGAGGTCCCTGGGCAGAGGCTGGATCTCCTCGGTGGGGGTGCTAGCTCGGAGATGCCTTTGGAGAATGAGGGACACAGCAGGCGCCATGACCCTCCTAGTTGTTCCCCAGTGGGATTCTTGCTGCAGCCAGCCCGCTGGGACTCCCCCTGCTCTCAGGGGGCTCCCCTTCAGGTTCCTGGGGGTGGGGCAGGAAGCCCAGAGTCTGGAGACCTGGAGCACCTCAGGGGGTCGGCGGACGGAGCCCAGTCAGCCGGGTCTCTGTCCATTCCCTCTCTATCTACTAAAATGGAAACCCCATCTCCACGTCCACGGGGTGTGTGGTGCAGAAGAAAACCGAGTTCAAATCCCAGCTGCCCCAGCAATGGGGGTGACTGAGGCTCAATCCCTGCCCCTGGGTGTGTTTCACTTTCCCAATCTGCAAATGAGGAGGTTGGACTGGGAGGCCTCTAGGGTTCTTCCCTCATTATGCAGAGGCTGGGGGAAGACCGGACGCTCGCTGCCCCTGAGCCCACCCGGCTCTGGACTCCCCGTGGAAGTCCGTCCTGGACTCTTCGTACTAAAAATCCCATCAGGATAGAGCTCCGTGGCCCCCGCTCTCTAGTGGCCCCCCGCTCCCCCATTCCCTGCCGGGGTCTTCATGCTGGGAGCTTTCCTTGATTCCTCTGGACATCCCAAGGACGCCAAAGGCCAGACTCCTTATCCATCCCTCTCACAGGCAGCCACCCAAGCCTCTTTTTCATTTGCAGATCTCCCAGAGAAGCTGATTTTAAGCCAAAGTGTAATTTCCTGCTGGTGCCCTTTAGCTGGGGAATTACCAGCCTCACAGGGCACCGGCCTCCCCTGGAGGCCGAGACGCAGGCTCATCAGGATGGCTGGGCGAGTCCAGAAGGTCAAGTTTGAGGAGCACCTGGTCGGCCATTGTGGCGGGAACAAGAGCACAGAAAGGGCGGTGATGTGAAAGCAGCTGGCAAGGGGGGTGGGAGCCAGACTGAAGGTCAGCCGGCAGCTGCGGAGCTCTGGCCCCGTTCCCGGCCTTTCTCCCCAAAGCCCTTTGAAACTCCTGAAAGTGGCAGCCTGCGGCCCAAGGTTCCAAATAAAATCTGGGTTTTTCCCCGACCAAAGGAGAAACTACAAATGCCTCGTGCTTTGCTGCTCCGAGCTTTCTGAAGGACATTTCGGATGCAGCGAGAGACGGGGAGGAGATGGATTGATGGGAGGCCATAAAACCCAGTGGCCGGAGCCCGCGGACTGCCTCCCGAAGGCCAGACCCAGGCTGGGTGCCAGGCAGCCTGGACGACCCCGAGGTCGGGAAACTCGGGGAATGGCAGCAGAAGCCAGGATTTATCACCTTCCATCAAAGTCCGTCCTTCTCTCCTGTGACCCCAAGGTTCCTGCCGGATGTGATCCGCCTTCAAAGGGAGCTGCGGCCTTTATTGTTGCTTTGCCACTTCAGCGCTGCGCAGGACCGTGTAGGCCGGGAGCCACCATGATGCTTATTCACCCGGTGCTTGAGAATCTGCAGAGAGCCGTACACAGCCCAAGCAGGAGGGGCCTGGGGGGTCATGGCCTTGTGCACGGGAGGGCACAGGCCCAGAAAGCTCCGTTTTAATGGGGGGGTTTTCAGTACTTGGTCTGGTGCCTGCAGGGGGGGTGGTGGAACCTAATGAATGGGGCTCACAGAGACCCTCCCCGGCTCCCACCTCCTCTAGGCCCCGCCCCAGGGCCCTCCCAGCCTGGACATTCTCTGAGTGCCCTCCACCCTTTAGCCTCAGGTCTTAAACTCTGGGCTCAGCCCAGGCAAGAAGGTCACCAATTTTCTGCAGAGAATGAGTGATCTGAGAGACGCTGGTGCTTGCCGGCTCCGGAGGAACGGCCGATGAGACTGAGAGATGAGAGCTGGCCGCTCCCCTGCCTGAGAACCAGGACCTGGTGGTGCTTAAAGGACCTAGAGAGACTGGGGACCGTTTGGGGGAAGGGTGGGGAGTAGATTGTAAAGCCCGAGTTGCTGGAGACAGAGCAAGTGTTGGAATGTTCTAAGGCCCCTCCTGCTCTGAGATGCTGGGTTCTAGGTTCTAAGGTCCTTCCAAGTTCTGACATTCCCTGTTCTAGATTCTGAGGCCCTTGCCTGCCTCGGGCATTCCTCCTTGCAGATGGGCAGGGCTCTGGAAAGGTTTCCTGCAGGAGGGCACACAGGGCATGACCTGTGGGCCGAGGTGCGGGCAGGGCACACTGGGCACCCGAAACGTCATTGCCGCTGAGCACCACGGGCTGTGCCCACGGGGGCCGACAGGGCTCCTGGGTTTCTGGTTTTCATTAGGAGCAGAGTGATTCATCTCCAAGGGAGTTTGCAGCGCCAGGCACCAAAGCCAGAAATTTAACAGTCTAGTGCACCGAGACAGCAGACACTCCGAACTAAAAGCGCCTCGGCAGGAATGTCATGCTCCTGGTCTCGAGGCCCAGAGTCCCCGTGTCTGAGGAAGAGGCCACGGGGAAGGAGCCTTCCCTCAGGGTCCGGAGAGCGGGCCCGGCCCGCTCCCACACGCACAGCCTGCGTGTCGTCCCCCAGCCTCAGTTTCCCTCTCTGTTCAGGAGGGGTTGCGATGAGGAAAGCGCTCTGTCGATATGGTATTTTGGAAGTGAGGGGGTTGTTTCTGGGACTGTTTGACTTGTCACTTTAGACTAAGTTGGCAGGAAAGACATTTGGGCTTAAGATTCTCGACCCGTCTGGGCTTTTTGTCATTCTGGGGAGGCCCGTGGGCTCCTGCGCAGAACCATGTTGTCAGACGGATTCTATGTATATTTATACACTAAATGGGACCACAAAGGAAGTCGATCATATCGAAATAGTTATTAAAATATTTATAAAAAACCAAATGTATTCCAACAGGAGAATCTCCGAGGTAACAGAGCAGATAATGTCAGAGCTTGGGCAGAACATGTCCGGGTGGGAGGGCCTTAGAACACGGAATGTCAGAGCCGAGCGGGGCTCTGGAACCTAGAGCAGATGGGAGACTGCGGATGGGAAATGAGATGAGCGATTAAAGGGTGACTCAGTCAGGGGGGCCAGGAGGCCCGGGGCCTCTGGGGGTGGTCCCCGGGACAAGCACAAGCTCTTCCTGGAGGTAGAATGGCTCTGTCTGCCTCCAGTTTGACTATTGGTCGAGAGGCCCGGAGGTGGCGAGTGGTGGCAAGGCAGCTTTTGGGCTCCAAAGGCACGACCGGCCCCGAGACTTCACAGTTAGGTGCCCTGGGAGGTGACAGTTCTGGGTTTCTGTGGCCCACACAGACGGGTCTGGCTTTCTGTATGTTTGTATGATGCAAATTCAACTTTACATGAAGAATTCTGAAAGAAATCTGCATTCCCAAAGCGTCTGTGCACTTTACTGTTCAGAACTGTGCTTTCTCTCTCCATTCCTGCCCTCTGATTGTCATGGCCCTTTCACTGCCCCCCAGAGCCCTCCAAATTCTAAACAAGGATCCCCAAACCCCTCCCAATGAAAGCCAGAAGGGACAGGTGGAGAGGTGACCCCCGGAGCTGTGGGAGCAAGGACTTGGCTAGAAGCCGAGGGAGTGACCTCTGGCGGCCTGAGCCCCCTGAGTCGCCTGGCCTGTCTCACATGGGTCCCTGCCATTACGCCTTGTGCAAATGTTATTATTGCTGCTCACCAGAGAGTCACCAGAGAATGGAGGGTGGGCTAGGATATGGCCTGAGAAGCTGGGGTCGCGGTGCAGTGAGGGGGTCCCTGGGAAAGACTTTCAGCTGGAGAAGTACACAAAGACTGGAGCCTGGCAGGGTCTCAGAGACCAAAGCCAACTTTTCTGCGTCCTGGACCCCTTGTCTAGGCAGTCTAGGGGAGCCTGGGGGCCCCTTCTCTGAGTCATGCTGCCCATCAACATCATTTAGAGGCTGTTGGACATAAGGAGGCTGGTTTTTCCCACCCAAGTGTACAGTGCTCCAGAGATCTCCCAGGTGAAGCCCCCTCATCCAGGACAAGTGGGGACAGGAGAGCTGGGAAGTAGCGTTGTGGGAACATAAGGTCGCTCTACAAGTCTGATCTGAGCCTGTGGCTCCTTCCTTCCTCTGTGGCCCTGACCCCAGCTCCTCCGGGCTCCTGTCCGTGGTGGAGGGGCACTCGTACCTTACCCACGGCTTCTTGCCTTGGTGAGTGGGGGAGGAGGAGGAGCGGGGGCTCCCGGAGAGAGCAGTGACTCTTCCAGGAGGGAGACCCCATTGAGCTCCTGTTAATGAAGAGGATGTTGGGGCAAGTGACCATCGGGCTGCTGGCTCAGAGCCTTCCTCTGGGACAGTCCAGCAGGCTGTGGTGAGCCCCATGCCAAGGAAGAAGCCTGCTGGCCCACCGACGATTACGCGAGTGATTAAAAACAATACTCCTGCACCCACGGTACGAGAAGTCACAGAACTAGGGAAGGAGGGCAGAAAATCAGAATGAATGCCTGGTCTGTTCTCTGGGGCTCGGCGTCCAGAGCAGACTGGGAAAGGGGGCTCACTCACCTTCTCTCTGGGATGGATGTCCTGAGGGGGGAGTCTGTGACTTCGGGGGGGGGGGTGGAATACCAGGTGAGGGATGACATCCCTTCCCCCCCCAGAGAGTTGTCTGGTGTGCTGAGAGATGGGGTTACCTGCCAGCATATCTGAGAGGGGGAGCCTTGAATCCAGGCTTGAATCCAGGAATCATGTCCTTGCGGCCATTGTGGCCTCTGTCGGCAGAGGTCGTGGGCCTCTTCTGGAACTTCGAGAGGGGCTGGTCGGCCCCTGTCAGCCTGGATGATCCTCTGCCGGGCTGCCAGCTGACTCCCACCCAGCACGTCTGGACAACAGGCGAGAGAGGGAACGAAGGCTCAGACCCCCAAGCTAGGGCCCTTCCTGCTCTCTGAGCCTTGGACAAAGTCTCACAGAGCAGCCACATTGGGTCACATCTCTGCTCTCCAGAGCCTCATGGATCACAGAATCACCTGATCTCAGGATTGAGAAGAACCCGCAGAGCGATCTAGAACAAACCTCTTAGTTTTTGTTTTCTTTTATTTGTTTTCAAATGCATTATTTATTTTAGCATGAATTTTCCAAAAATTTTGAGTTCCAAATTCTTCCCTCCCTCCAACTCCTCCCATTGAGAAGTCAAGCAATATATCAGTTATTTATTTGAAATCATGAAAAACATATTTCCATATTAGTTACATTGAAAAAATTAATAAAAATAAAGAAAAATAAAGAGGGTGAAAAAGAGCATATCAGAGCTCTCTCTGGAGGTAAATAAGATTTTTATCATGAGTCCTTTGGAACCGTCATGCCTTGATCAGAGTAGCAAAGTTATTCACAGTTGGTGATCAGTGCAATATTGCTGTGGCAGTAGACAGTGTTCTTTTAGTCCTGCTCACTTCACTTGGCATTAGTTCGTGTAAGTCTTTCCAGGTTTTTCTGAGCGCCTCCTGCTCAATTTCTCATAGCACAATAGTGTCCCATCACAATCGTACACCACAATTTTGTTAGCCATTTCTCACTTCTTTGCCACCACAAAAGGGGCTGCTATAAATATTTTTATATAAAGAGATCCTTTTCTTTGACCTCTTTGTGATACAAAACTGCCAGTAATATTGTTGGGTCAAAAGGTGTTTATGGTTTTATAGCCTTTGGGACATGATCCCAAATTGTTCTTCAGAAATGGTTGGAGTAGTTCACAATTCCACCAATAGTGTGTGGGTCCAATTTCTCCTCCTGTCTTTGTCATTTTCCTATTTGGTCTTGGTAGCTGGTCTGATTATATGTGAAGTGGTACTTTGGAGTGGTTTTAATGTGCATTTCTCTAATTAATAATGATTTAGAGCATTTTGTTTATGTGAATACTGGTAGTTTTGATTTCTTCTGAAAACTATGTTCATATCTTTTGATCTTTTGTGAATTGAGAAATAGCTTTTTTTTTTTTTTTTTTTTACAAATTTGGTTCAGTTTCTTATATATTAGAGAATTAAGAGTCTTTATCAAAGAAACTTGCTGTAAGATGCCATCCTCCACCCCTCCCAGTTTCCTGCTTTCCTTCTAATATTGGCTGCATTGGTTTTGTTTGTACAAAACCTTTTTAATGACAGGTAAAAGAGAACAGCATCTGGCATAAGAAGCATGGCAACAAGCCCCACCTCCCACCCGATGGGAGATGCTCAGCTCTCCGGGGAAGAGCAGGTAAATGAGAACACCAGGGCCCGCCATTGTCTTACATAGCCAGGGGAACGCCGACTCCAGCTCTGAGAACCACCACATGCTTCAGTTTAGCCCCAGGAATAAGTGGACTTAGGGGTATCCAAGCAAAAAAGATTGGGAGCAATACCCGGGCCTCTAGATACAACCTGAGAAGATCTGAAGAAAGACCCCAGGCCAGATTAACCTGGGGCTAGCTCCACAGAAACACCAAGTGGGGATCCCCTGGGACGAGCTGGGGACCTCCTTGGGAGAGCTGGGGGTGACTAGATTCTCAGCAGGACTTTTACCTCCCACACTGTTTGTGGATTCCAGGAAGACTGAAGGAACCTGGGCTGATTGGGACCACCAGGCCCAGCTGTGCTGCTGAGACTTGGCCCTGGGGAAAAGGGAATGAACCAGCACCTGGTGAGTGCAGACAGTGGGGCAGGGACACTACTGGCTGTGGGCAATTACAGGAGGGGGCTCTTAGTTTGGGGTTCCAGGTCAGAGTGGAGAGCTGAAGGAAAGCTTGAGGCACCATCCCTGCATCCTATGGTTACGAAAAAAAAAGTTAACCAACTAGAAAAAGAGATACAGAGTCTCCAAGATAAAAATAATTCTTCAAAAATCAGAATTGGGCAAGGGGAAGCCAATGAAGCTATGTGAGACCAAGAAATAACAAAACAGAGAATACTATGAATGGGAGCATAGCACAGAATATGAAATATCTTATAAGAAAAATGACAGATCTGGAGAACAGATAAAGAAGAGAAAATATAAGAATAATTCTACTGCCAGAAAGTTCTGACCAAAAAGAGAACCTTGACAAAATAATGCAAGAAATAATCCAGGAAAATTGTCCTGGAGTGATAGAACATGAGGGGAAAGTAGAAATAGGAAAAATCTACTGATAACCTCAAAGAGATCCTTTCAACATAGTAATATTATTGGCAAAATATTGAAACTCCTAGACCAAAGAGAAAATTTTGCGAGAAACAAGAAAAAAAAATTCAAATACACTGGAGCTACAATTAAAATTATACAAGACTTATCAGCAGCTACAATAAAAGACTGTAGGTCCTGGAATCATATTTACTGACAATCAAAAGAGCTAAGCCTACAGCTAAAAATATCATATCCAGCAAAATTGTAATTTTGAATGAGAAAAAATGAACATTTAACAAACTTAAAGATTTTCAAGACTTTCTATCAACAAAACCTGAACTTGAACAGAAAATTTAACATGTGAGAGCCAGTATGAAAGATGAGTTTTAAAGAACTTAAAATGAATAAACTGTTTAAACATGGACAAATTGTTTATACTTTTTAATATATGTATATTATGTTTAAGATTCACATCAACAGTAGGGTAGCTCAAAGCTTGGCAGATAAAGGTAAAAACAGTTATCATGCGATCCAAATGAGGGGCAGAGGAAGAATAAACACAGAAGCATTAAAGGGGGGAGAAGGGCTCATAGTTTGAAAACCCACATTGGGAATGGGTTCAGTAGGTAATACTACATATATACTATGAAGGTTGTAGCAGCCTCCAAAACCTATTTAAATATAAGGGGGGAGGGATGGGTGGACGGGGTAGCAGAGGGTGAGGGAAGAAGACAAGGGAGTGATGCTTGGGCAGGGGAAGGTTATACAAAGGCAAGTTATGAAGCAGAATTTAATTTAAGGGTCAGCAAGGATAGGAAAGATGTATGTGTGCATGTATATATCTACATAAGTATACATAAATGTATCTTAACTGTAGCCTGGGAGTGCAGAGAATGAAAGGGGAAAAAAAAAGAATAAAGTGAATAAGGTCTGCAGCAGAGAAACAAAGAACAATATATACATTTTCTTGATGCGGGAATTTATTGTTATATATTTTAAATCCTCCCTGATGTTCTGCTGGACACATGACAATGTTCTTTTTTGTTTTGTATTATTTCTTTTCTATTTTTAACTTTTTCAGCTTTTTTTTTTCAAATAAAATAAATTTAAAAACACATAATACTTTCCCCCCTCAAAAAAAAGAAACATACTTGAATCAGAGAAACAGAGAGGCTAAAGGTAAGGGATTAGAGCAAAATCTGTTGTGCTGCAGTTAGCTTGTTGTCCTTGATTCTCAAAGAAGGCCAAATGTGATAGCGTCATTTTACAGTGTGTCTCATCAGACCAGTATGAGCCCAGAGTGATGCACCGTAGTCGGGCACAAGTAGCCCATGTTAACATTTGGGCTGGATTTCTCTAACTAGTAAAACTATACTAGTGGGGGACTTCAACTGTTCCCTCTCAAAGCCTGATAAGTCCAACCAAAAAATGAACAAGAAAAAAATTACTAAATTTAAAAATTTAAAAAGTTAGTTATGACAAAACTTTGGAGAAAAATAAGTGGGAACAAAGAAAAAAGTATACTTTTTTTTTCTAGCAGCACATGGCACCCACACGAAAATTGAACATGTATGTAATAAGTACTGAATAATGGTGGTGATGATGAACATCCTTGCTTCATCCCTGATCTTATTGAGAAAGCTTTTAGTTTATCCCCATTAGAGATATCCTTGCTCTTGGTTTTAGTTAGATACTTTAGTTTAGTGCTTTAAGACAATTTTTTTATTCCTATGCTTTCTAGTATTTTTTATTAAAAATGGGTTTCCCCCCTTCCCTGCCTCTATTGAGTAATCATGATTTCTATTGCATTTGATATTGATATAGTCAATAATATATATAGTTTTCCTAATATTGAGCTTCTGGTACACATTTCAACTGGTCATAATGTATAATTTTTGTGATAAATCGCTGAAATCTCATTGTTAGTACTTTATTTTTAAAATTGCATCAATATTGATTAGGGATATTGTTCCATACTTTTCTTTTTCTGCTTTTGCTCTTCCCATTTATTTATCAAAACTATATTTGTGTCATAGAAGGAATTTAGTAGGACAAAATTTTACCTATTTTTTTCAAATAGTTTAAGATTGGAATTAATTGTTCTTTAAATGTTTGATCTAATTCATTGGTAAATCATCTAGTCTTGGGGATTTTTTCTTAGGTAGCTTATTGATGGCTTGCTCACGTTCTTTTTTTAAATAGGGTTTTATTCTATTTTTCCCTGTTAATCTCAGAAGATTATATATTATAAATTATATATATAAATTATATATATTCATCCATTTCAATTATATTGTCAGCTCTATTGGCATACATTTGGGCCAAATAGCTCCTAATAAATTGTTTTCATTTCATTTTTACTAGTGATTCATGCACCTTTTTCATTTGTGATATTGGTATTAGTTCCTAGTTTTATATTTCAATTTTATTAATCTTTTTTGATTTTCAGAATATCAATTTTGATGTTTAATTGGTGATTTGTAATTTGTTCCTTTTCTGTTTTTTTTAATTGAATGCCCAATTCGTTGCTTTATTCTTTCTCTTTTTATTGATGTATTATTAGATATAAAATTTCCCTTAAGTACTGCTTTGTCTCCATCCCACAAATTTTGGTATATTGTCTAATTGTTGTCATTATCTTTCATGATATTTTCAATTGTTTCTATGATTAGTTCTTTGACCCACTCATACTTTAGAATTAGATTATTTAGTTTCCAATTAATTTTTAATCTGTTTCCATACCCTTTGTTAAATGTAATTTTTATTGCTTTATGTTCTAAAAATGTTGCATTTGATATTTTTGATTTTCTTCATTTGTTCGTAAGGTTTTAATGCCTTAATATAATTTTTGGTGAAGGGATTTTGTAGCTAAAAAATAGATGAAATCTTCTCTATCTATTCTCAGTCTGTATCATGTCTAACTTTTCTAAAATTCTATTTCTCTCCTTAGCTTCTTTTTTATTTATTCTATGTTTATATTTATTTAGTTCTGAAAGGGAAAAGTTGAGGTCTGCCCACTAGTACAATGCTATGTTTTCTTCTTGTGATTCATTTAACTTTTCCTTTAAGAATTTATATGCTCTGCCATTTTGTGCATATACTACTGAAAAAAAAGTGTCTATGGTATCTATCTTTTAGCAAAATGTAGATTTTCTATCTCTTTCTTTGATCATCTCTTAATTAGGTCCATGTTTGCTTTTGCTTTGTCTGAAATCATAGTTACTATCCCTGCCTTTTTTATGTCAGCTGAAGATACATAATAGATTCTTTCCATATTCTTATTTTAACTCTGTATATGTCTATCTGTTTTATATGTGTTTCTTGTAAATAACATTGCTGGATTCTGGTTCCTAATTCATTCTTATATCTGTTTCCTTTTTTATGCATGAGTTTATTCCATTGACATTAATAGTTATAATTTCTAACTATGTATTTTCTTCCATCCTGTTTTCTTCAGTTTATCATTCTCTTTTCTTTTAACCTGAACCTGCTCAAAAGTCTGATTTGTTTCTGGCCATTGTCTTTCTTAATCTCCTCTCCCTTTTATTACTCCTCCTGCCTTTCTCTTCTCCTTCTCCCCCTACTTCCTAGGGGGATAAGTTAGATTTCTATGGCACACTAGAATGTAAATATATATATTCTTTCCTCTTTGAACCAATTATGCTGAGAGGGAGGTTTAAGGTGTTGTCTGGCTCTCCTTGCTTTATTATTTTCTCTTCGTTCTAAAACCTCTTCTTTGTGTGTCTCTTTTATGTGAAATAATTTTCCCCTTTCTTTTTCTCCTTTCCCCCTTCTTTCAGTGACTTGCTATTCTTCCATTTTCTTTAGTTTATCACAACTTAATCAACTTATTCATACCCCCTGTTTATAGAGACTTTTTAACTGCCCAATAATGATGAAGTTTTAAGAGCTACTTGTATCATCTTTCTATATAGGAATAAAAACATATTAACTTTATGATGTCCTTTATAAATAATCTTTCACATTTACCTTTTTATGCTTCTGTTGTGTTTGAATGTCATATTTTCAATTCAGCTCTGGTCTCTTCATCAGGAATGCTTGACAATCCTCCATTTCATTAAAGATCTATCTTCCCCCTGAAGAATTATGCTGAGTTTTGCTGAGCAGGTTATTCTTCATTGTAATAGCTCATTTATCTTCCAGAACACCATATCCCCCAAGCCTTCTGGTTCTTTAATATGGAATTTAAATTTTTTGCATTCCTGACTACAGCTTTACAATATTTGAATGGTTTTCTTCTGGTTGTTTGCAATATTTTCCTCTTAACCTTTAGAGCTATGAAATTTTGTAATAATATTCCTGCAAATTTTTATTTTGAGATCTCTTAAAAGAGATGATTAGTAGATTCTTCAAATTTCTATTTTTTCCTCTGGTTTTAGGGTACTGAGGCAATTTTCCTTTATAATTTCATGAAATGTGTTGTCTAGACTCTTTTTTTCACCAGAGCTTTCACATAGTTCAAAGTTCTTGAATTATCTCTTTAACCTATTTTCGAGATTGGTTGTTTGTCCAATTTTATAATTCACATTTTTTTTCTATTTTTTCATTATTTTCTTTGCTTTTGTTATTTCTTGATGACTCATGGAGTTGGTTACTTCTATTTGCCCAGTTCTTTCTTTGTTTTATTTTAAAAATTTTTTTAAATTATTTTCTTCAGTGAGTCGTTTTACTTCTTTTTCAAGTTTACCAATTCTGCTGTTTAAACAGTTCTTTCCTTCAATTAGTTTTTGTTTCTTTTTTATCATCTGGCCAATTCTTTTTAAGGTGTTACTTTTCTCAATATTTTTATACTTCTTTTACAAGCTCTGTAAATTCTCATTTCTCTCCTCTTACTCCTCCTCTTCTTCCTTCTTCTCTTCTTTCCCCTCCTCTTCTTCCTTCTCAAAAAAGTGGATTCCAAGAGGGTCAGTCTGGGATCTTTCTCAAAGAGGTATTTGGCAGGAGGGTTAGCCCGGGGCCTTCCTCAGAGAAGTGGAGAGCAGGAGGGTCAGCCTGGGGCCTCTGCTCTAGGACTTCTGGGTGGGGCTCCCTTCCTTCTCAGGATTAGCTGAGCTCCCTTTCTCTCTCTTTCCCTCTTCCTCACTCTTTCTTTCCAATTTCCCACGTTCTTTCCCACCTCCTTTCACAGTCCCCTTTTTCTTTCTTCTCTATTGATAAGCAGCTCACCTTGTCTATGCTGGGGCAGCTGGGGGCATGAGTAAGTTCTGCTGCTGCTGCTCAGCGCAAGGGCTCCTGCTCCGGCCTCTCAGTCGGATTCTCCCTCAAAACTTCCCAGCCACGACCCAGGTCCAATGTTGGGCTCCAAGTCTCCGGGAGCCTCCAGTGATTCTCAGGTTAGGATGAAAGGCTTGGTTCTGACCTGAAAGCTCCAAGATGCTTTAATCCCCCACCCACAGAGCATAAAAATATTCAGAATTAATACAAAAAGAGCCTCATCCGAGATGGAAAGGGTCACCAGGGGCGGTGCTGGAGCAGCACGATAAAGGACCCATGTCAAAACCTGGAGGTGATGGGTCAGTTAATCCAGAGAGATCAGCCCTACAGGGGCTTAAGGGCATCCCCAGCCCCTCCAGGCCTGGGACTCTAGAGCCTTTGCTGTCGTTGTTGAGCGTACCACAAGACCCCGGAATCAGAGCCCCAGAGAGGAGGGCCAAGGGGCCCCAAACCCTGTTGGGCCCACAGCGGGTCTGGTGCAGGGACATGTGCAGGTCTTTGTGTAAGGAAGGTGATAGCAGCCCAGGGATGGGCTTTAAAGGTAGAAAGGAGCCCTCCTTCTTTGGTAAACCCATCATGATGGGCTTGGAAGTTGGTTTCCAGCTCTCTCCCCAACAGGACAGATAAGGATGAACTTCGGACTGTAGGGATGGCTGTCCTTCTGCTCTGGAGTGACAGGACTGTTTTCCAGAGTCACCATGGCATGCGCTTGATATTCTGGGCTGTTTGTTTGTTATTTCTTTCAGAGTTTGGGACAGAATGGAGTTAATGAATGAATGAAATTATTGATTTAAACTGTTCTGCTATTAACATTCTCTCAGCACTTGCATGAGGATGAAAATATTAATACATCTCCAAGAGCCTTCCTTTGACATTCTAATGACTATATTAAACTTTCAGATATAGTAATGAAATTCTAATTGTTTTAGAGAAACAATTAAAACAAAAGATGATGAATAAATCTTTGGAAAGAGCCAGAGGAGGCTGCTGGAGCAATCCAGACAGAGAAGGATTCTTCAGGGGAGGGGGAGCCCACAATTACACAATAATCCCCAGGTCTAAGGCCTCTCTGGTTGAAATTCTGCAGTGGAGGCAACAAAACCAGAAGCTACAAGTTATAACAGAGAATGATGAAATTGTAGGTAATGGACTTGATTAGCTGAGGAATGGTCCTGGCAACTCAGTGTTTTTATTTTTTAAGTGAACAACATTGTTAAAGACATAGGTGACTTGTTTAGTAGGTGAGACCGATGGCGATGATACTACATGATGGGATCCCAAAAGATGCTTTCATTGTCTTGCCTAGAACATTTTATTGAATCTAATAAGAATGAAATAAAAATCTTATACGTGTGTTCAAAAGAACCAATGTATCAAGGAGGGAGAGAATCTGGAATTCTGCATTCAACACCATTTAATACAGCAAGTAGTTACCAAGCATTTACTATGTGTAGGGACTTTTGTATGATAAGAGCTATTGATAATAACTAATATCTAAAGAGTGTTTTAAGGTTGGCAAAGCACTTTACAGATATTATCTCATTTTATCCTCACAACAATCCCAGAGGAATTTAAGCTATTATTATCTCAATTTTTATTTTACCATATTCCATAAATTTGGAACTATGTCCAAAGGGCTATCAAACTGTGAATGCCCTTTGATCCAGCAGTGTCTCTCTATATCCCAAAGAAATCATAAAAGAGAGAAAAGGCCCCACGTGTGCAAAAATGTTTGTGGCGGCCCTTTTTGTAGTGGCTAGAAACTGGAAATTGAGTGGATGCCCATCAGTTGGAGAATGGCTGAATAAATTGTGGCATTATGAATATTATGGAATATTATTGTTCTGTGTAAAAAATGACCAACAGGATGATTTCAGAGAGGCCTGAAGAGACTTACAGGAACTGATGCTGAGTGAAATTGTACAGGGAGATCATCATACATGGTAACCACAAAATTATACGATGATTAATTCTAATTAACAATGTTCTTAACAATTCTTCTTAACAATGAGGCAATTCAGCCCAATTCCAATGATCTTATGATGAAGAGAACCATGTGTAACTAGAGAAAGGACTGTGGGAACTGAGTGTGCATCCCAACATAATATTCTCACTATTTTTGTTGTTGTTTGCTTGCATTTTGTTTTCTTTCTCATTTTTCCCTTTGTGATCTGATTTTTCTTGTGCAGCATGATAACTGTAAACTATGTAGAGGAATTGCACATCTTTAACATATATTGGATTACTTGCCATCTAGGGGGACGGTTGGGAGGAAAGGAAGGAAAAATTTTGGAATATAAGGTTTAGCAAGGGTGAATGTTGAAAATTACCCATGCATATATTTTAGAAATAAAAAGCTTTAACAAAAAAACTTTATTTTTCTTGAGGGTTTTTTAAGGGGGTGAATCGATGGTTTCTTTCACAACAGGACTTATAGAAATGTTGTGCCTAACTTTACATGTGCCTTCTCAATGACTGGGAGAAAGAGGGAGAGAATCTGGAAATCAACGTTTTAAAAACAAAAGTAAAAAATTGTTCTACATGTAACTGGGAAAAATAAAATAAAAAATAAAAATTGGGGGTTTTGTTTGTACAGATTATTTATTTTGTGATCAGTAATGTACTTGAGTTCTTCTTTGGCCACAGATTCCTTCTTTCTCCATAGATCTGAGAGATAAACTATCCTTTGTTCTTCTAGTTTGCTTATAATATCACTCTTTGTGTCTAAATCATGAAACCATCTCGATCTTATCTTGGTATACGGTGTTAAATGTGGATTAAGGCCTAGTTTCTGCCATACTAATTTCCAATATTTCTAGCAGTTTTTTTTTTTATCAAATAGTGAGTTCTTATCCCCAAAACTGGGATCTTTGGGTTTGTCAAACACTAGATTAGTAGAATCATTGACTATTTTGTCCTGTGAACCTAATCTATTCCACTGATTCACTACTCTATTTCTTAGTACTAAATGGTTTTGATGACCACTGCTTCATAATATATTTTAAATCTGGTGCAACTAGACCATTTGCATTTTCATTTTTTTCCTTAACTCCCTTGAAATTTGTGACCTTTTGTTCTTCCAGATAAACTTTGTTTTTATTTTTTCTAGCTCTGTAAAATAATTTCTTGGGAGTTTAATTGGTATGGTACCGAATAAGTAGATTAATTAATAATAAGTAGTATTATCATTTTTATTATATTCGTTCGGCCCACCCATGAGCACTTGATATTTTTCCAATTGATTAGATCCTACTTTATTTGTGTGGAAAGTGTTTTGTAGTTGTGTTCATATATTTCCTGACTTTCCCTTGGCAGATAGATTCCCAAATATTTTATACTATCAATAGAGATTTTAAATGGAATTTCTCTTTGTGTTTCTTTCTACTGGATTTTGTTGATGATATATAGAAATGCTGATGATTTATGTGGACTTATTTTGTACCTGCAACTGTGCTAAAGTTGTTAATCGTTTCTAGTAGTTTTTTAGTTGATTCTCTAGGGTTCTCTT
The DNA here is from genome assembly GCF_048593235.1 of Sminthopsis crassicaudata. Taxonomy (NCBI): domain Eukaryota; kingdom Metazoa; phylum Chordata; class Mammalia; order Dasyuromorphia; family Dasyuridae; genus Sminthopsis; species Sminthopsis crassicaudata. The sequence continues at coordinate 25,964,272 of NC_133620.1, forward strand.
AAGTATACCATCACATCATCTACAAAGAGTGATAATTTGGTTTTCTCATTACCTACTCTAAATTCTTTAATCTCTTTTTATTCTCTTGTTGCCAAAGCTAGCATTTCTAATACAATATTGATTAGTAATGGTGATAATGGACAACCTTGTTTCATTCTTGATCTTATTGGGAATGGTTCTAGTTTATCCCCATTACATATGATGCTTGCTGATAGTTTTAAATAGATGTCACTGATAATTTTAAGGAAAACTCCATTTATTACTATACTCTTTAGTATTTTTAATAGGAACGGGTGTTGGATTTTTGTCAAATTTTGTCAAATGTCAAATGCTTTTTCTGCATTTATTGATATAATCATGTGATTTTTGTTAATTTTGTTATTGTTATAGTCAATTATGCTAATAGTTTTCTTAATATTGAACCAGTCCTGCATTCCTGGTAAAAATCCTACTTGGTCATGTTGTATTATCCTGGGGATAACTTGCTGTAATGTCTTTTTTCATATTTTATTTATGATTTTTGTATCAATATTTATTAGGGAAATTTGTATATAATTTTATTTCTCTATTTTGACCCTCTCTAAAAAATAACTTTTAAAAATATATATATATAGTCTTTATTCAGAGACAATCAGTTCTTTCTCGGAGTATGGATAGCATTTTTCATCATAAGTTCTTTAGAGTGTTCTTGGATCATTGTATTGCTGAGAATAGCAAAGTCATTTGCAACTGATCATTGCACAACATTACTATTTCTTTGTACATAGTAGATTGCACTTTGCATGAGCTCATGGAGGACTTTCCAAGTTTTTCTGAGAGCATCCTGCTCATCATTTCCCATAGAGCAATAGTATTCCATCATAATCACATACCACAGTGTATTCAGCCATTCTCCAATTGAAGGACACCTCCTTAATTTTCAATTCTTTGCCTGGAGAAAATAACTAATAAATATTTTTGAACATATATTTTAACCTCTCTTTTGGGATACATGCCCAGTAGTGGAATTATTAAATCAAAGGGTATGCATGATTTTATAGCCTTTTGGTCACATCATATCTTTTGATTGTTTATTTAAAAAATAAATTTGACTCAATTCCCTATCCATTTGAAAAACTTGCTTCAAAATTCTTTTCACAATTTCTATTACTAATTATAGTTTCTGGGCATTTATTCTATTTTCTCTCTCCTTTCACTCTTTCCCTCCTCAAAAGTTTTTTACTTTTGACCATGCCAGTCATCAATGTGCCCTTTCTTGTATTACTTTCTCCTCTCCTTGTATCTAAAGATACTTTCCTGCAGGGTAATATTGAGTGTGTATGTTATTTTCTCTTTAAAGGCCAATTATGATGAATTGGTTGACTCAATCCCCCTTCCTTCCTCCTTTCTCTCTTCACTGTGAAAGCTTTTTTTCTTGCCTCTTTTATAGAATATAATTTATATCCTTCCACCTATTTCTTTCCCTTTACCTCAGTACGTTTCTTTCTTACCCCATTAAACTTACAGTTACAACTGTTCCCTCTATCTATATATACTCCTCCTAACTGCCCTAATAATGAGAAAGTTCTTATGAGTTACAAGCATCTTCCTACATAGGAATGCAAACAGATTATTTTACACCCCTTATGATTTACCTTTTCTGATACCCCCCTTATGATTCTCTTGAGACCTATATTTAAAAATTAGATTTTCTATTCAACTGTTTTTTTCATCATGAATTTTTGCAATTGAAAGAATTCTGAATTTCATTGAATGTCCATCTTTTGCCCTGAAATATCATACTCAGTTTTGCTGGATAGGTGATTCATGATTAGAATCCTAATTCTATTGCTCTCTGGAATATCATATTCCCAGCTCTCTGATCCTTCAAGATAGAAGTTGTTAAATCTTGTGTTAGAATATTGATTCCAGATTACGCGATGCTCGGCGCCGGCACAGTCCTGATTGCTACCCGTTCCCCACGTGTGTTTTAGAGGTGGAAGTAGTGAACACCATGCCCAAGATCAAGCCGTCTCGTAAGGCTGGAGGGCAGGCAAAGCATGCCCCGTTGGCGGACCAGATCTTGGCGGGGGACTCCGTACAGCCCGGAAGTCGGGAGAAACGGAGGAGCCGCGGCCGCGGGACAGAGGAAGAAGAGTACGTGGGGCCGCGGCTGAGCCGGCGGATCCTGCAGCAGGCGCGAGAGCAGCAGGAGGAGCTGGAAGCGGAGCATGGCTCGGGTGACAGGACAGCGCCGAGAAAATTCACCACGAAGCTGGGCCCAGGAGCCCAAGTTGGTGAATCAGATGGAGAGGATGAGGATGAAGAGTGGCCAACCTTGGAGAAGGCAGCAGAAATGGTGGGATCAGGCTATGACTCTGAGGTAGTTGTCAATCCTGAAGATGAGCGTGCCATTGAGATGTTCATGAACAAGAATCCTCCACTCAGGCGAACACTGGCAGACATCATCATGGAGAAATTGACAGAGAAGCAAACAGAAGTGGAAACTGTTATGTCTGAGGTATCAGGCTGCCCTATGCCCCAGCTGGACCCCCGGGTTCTTGAAGTGTACAAGGGTGTCAGAGAGGTGTTATCCAAGTACCGGAGTGGCAAACTTCCGAAAGCATTTAAAATTATTCCCGCTCTCTCCAATTGGGAGCAGATCCTCTATATCACAGAACCAGAGAGCTGGACTGCAGCTGCCATGTACCAAGCCACCAGGATATTCTCATCCAATCTGAAGGATAGGATGGCCCAGCGCTTCTACAACTTGGTGCTCCTTCCTCGTGTGCGAGATGACATTGCTGAATACAAACGCCTTAACTTTCACCTCTACATGGCACTCAAGAAAGCATTGTTCAAGACCGGGGCATGGTTCAAAGGGATCCTGATACCTCTCTGTGAATCTGGTACCTGTACCCTTCGTGAGGCCATCATTGTGGGCAGCATCATCACCAAGTGTTCCATCCCTGTTCTGCACTCAAGTGCAGCTATGCTGAAAATTGCAGAGATGGAATACAGTGGAGCCAATAGCATCTTCCTACGGCTGCTGCTGGACAAGAAGTACGCATTGCCCTTCAGAGTACTGGATGCCTTGGTCTTCCACTTCTTGGCCTTCGGACAGAGCAGCGAAAGCTGCCTGTTCTTTGGCACCAGAGCCTGCTGACCCTGGCTCAGCGCTACAAAGCTGATCTGACCACAGAACAGAAGGAGGCCTTGCTAGAGCTTCTCCGCCTACAACCCCACCCACAGCTGTCCCCCGAAATCCGGAGAGAAGCTGCTCAGTGCCACTGCCCGTGATGTGGAAGGACCTTCTGTGAATATGGACTGAGGTTCTTGAGGATTTGCTTCCCCGGTTTGGTAGAGAAAGAGATAGACGACACAAGAACTACTTTATGAGCTTTTTTCATGGCTCCTAGGACTGTGCGACTTGGAGGCATCTACAGGACAAAACTGAAGTGCTTTGATCTCCCTGATTAGAGTTGAATTATGGTGGCTAAGTGCCTGACAGAATTTCTTCAGGTCCTGTTCTGTTCTAGAACCTGGCAAGTAGTTATACCCTGGTTTGTCATGGAAGAAGTAGTTAGCAGCTGAAGCAAGTGAGTGCTAGATGTGAACACCAAAAAAAGCTGTGTATTTAAAAAAAAAAAAAAAAAAAAAAAAAAAAAAAGAATATTGATTCCAATATATGTGAATTGTTTCTTTCTGGATGTTTGCAATATTTTCTCCTTGACTTAGGAGTTCTGAAATTTGGCGATAATATTCCTGGAAGTTTTTATCTTGGGATTTCTTTCAGGAGGTGATAAATGGATTCTTTCAATTTCTAATTTACCCTCTAATTATAGAATATCAGGATAGTTTTCCATTTAAAAAATTATTTAAAAAAAAAAAACAGAAAGAGGCAACAAAACAAAACAGAACATTGTCAAGTACCCAGCACATCAGGGAGAATTCAAAATATATAACAATAAGTTACCAGTTCAAGACAGTATATATATAAAATAGTAGAGTAAATTATATTCATGAGGGTCCATCTTTTCTTTGCTTCCTTGTAGGTTATTCTTTTGTTCTTTGCTGTGTACTATTTTTCCTTTATTTTCCCCCTTTTATTCTATCCAATCCCCCCAAGCAGGCTATAGATAAACATATATATATATGTATATATATATTATATACATATATAGATATATACATACACACAGTACATACAACCTACCCTATATACTCATACACACACACACACACACACACACACACACACACACAGTCATATATAGAGCAACACATGTACAGATTTACATATATCCAGATACATACCCACAGATACACAAGCTTCAGCTGATATCCAAACATACATCCATACCATCAGTATGGCTGACATACAATGTAGATTTCTCTCTTAATTGATTCTTTAAGTTTGACTTCTCTCTTTTTTCCTATCCCTGCTAATTCTTCTGTTATAAATTTGCTCCTTAATTTGCCTTGCTATTACTTAACCTCTCCCCCCACCCATAGATCCCTCCTTTATCTTCTTTCCTCACCCTTTGCTTCCTCCTCCACTCATCACTCCCCCTTTATTTTTTTACATATTTTGGAGAGTTCTATTCCCTTGATGTTATATATAAATTCTTGACTATTCCACTCCCAACGTGAGAGCTATAGGCCTTCCTCCTCCCCATAATTCCTCTGTATCTCTTCTTCCTCTGCACCTCATTTACATAACATAACTACTATTTCTACCTTTTTTCTGAGCAATTTTGCTTTATTCAAAGTCTACTCAACTCTGCCCCAATCTTTCTTTTGAGCTATGCAGTTACTGACAGCAGTCTTAAACATATGGTATACATTTCCATGTAAAGGCAATTTGTCCATGTTAATTTCCTTGAAATTAAATTTTTATTTTTGCTCTTAAATGTCAAATTTTGTATTGACTTCAGGTTTGGTTGAAAAAAGGGCAAAAAATCTGCAAATTCCTTGAATGTCATTTTTTTCCATTCAATATTATGGATAATTTTGCTGGATATGATTTTTGGCCACAGACCTAGTTCTTTTGATTGCTGATATACATGATTGTAGGATCTACATTCTTTTATTGTGGCTGCTGATAAGTCCTGTACAATTCTAATTGTGGCCCCAGCATATTTGAATATTCTTTGTTTTTTGCAAAATTTTCTCTTTGACATGGGTTTTTTAAAATTTGGTAATAATATTCCTATGTGTTTTCCACAAAGGATCTCTTTGAGATGGTGATCTATTTTACCTTTTCCTCATTTGTATTACTGCAGGATAGTTTTCTTGGATTATTTCTTGCATTATTGTGTCAAGGTTCTTTTTTGGTCATAGCTTTCAGGTAATCCAATCAGTCTTATATTTTCTCTTCTTGATCTGCTCTCCAGATTTGTTGTTTTTCTCATAAGATATTTTACTTTTTGTTCTAGTTTTCATTCTTTATATTCTGTATTGTTATTTCTTGGTTTCTTAAAGTTTCACTGGCTTCCCCTTGTCCAATTTTAATTTTCATGGAGTTATTTTTGTCTTTAAGATTCTATGTCTCCTTTTCTAATTGGTTAACTTTTTTTTCATAATCTTCTTGGCTATTTTGGATGGGATTTTTTTCTTTAGTTTTCCTCAGTGTCTTTAATTTGGGATTTTTAAATTCTTTTTTTTTTTTTGAGTTCTTATATAAATCCTCTCTGATCAGGGAGCCATTTACCATTACTCTTTGGAACAGAAGCTTTTTTTTTTACTTCAGTGTCCTCCTCTGAAGATGAAAGAATAGTTTTCCTGATAATTTCTTGAAAGATGATGTAATTTAGGCTCTTTTTATCATGGCTTTCAGGTTTCTCAAAAAAAAAAAAAAAAAAAAAAAGGGGGGGGGGTTAATTATCTCTCCTAGATCTATTTTCCAGGTCAGTTTTTTTTTCCAATGGATAATTTACATTCCCCCCCCCCTATTTTCTTTTGTTTTCTTTTATTGTTTCTCGATTTCTCAATTTCTCATAAATTCATTCTCATTTGCTCAATTCTAATTTTTAAGCAATTATTTTCTTCAGTGAGCTTTTGAACCTCCTTTCCCATTTGGCCAATTTTGCTTTTTCCTCGTTAGCTTTTTGTATTTCTGTTTACATTGCTCTCTTTTCTCTTCCCAATTTTTCCTCTCTCTCTTACTTTATTTTCAGATTCCATTTTGACTCTTCCACGGCCTGAAACCAATGATGACTTTTTGGAGGCTTTGTTCGTAGGATCTTTGTGCTATTGTGTTGAGCATGTTTTCGTCTATTGTCTTCTATGCCAGAACTTTCTATGGCCAGAGCCTTTTCCTGTTGTTTGGTTATTTTCCCCAGCTGGTTAAAGCAGGCTCTGCTCCCAGGGGGAGGGCGGCTGCTGACTGGGGCCCCGGGCTCCCCGGCACCCAGGGCACCCTCCTGTCCTGCCGACTTCCCCGTGTCCTCGTGGCTCCTGAGGCCGCTCCTGGTTAGCTCGGCTCCGGCTCGGCCAGCCGAGCCTTCCTACTGACCTTCTATGCTGGAAACTTGTTGCGCTCCAGCTTTTTTGTGGGCTCGTTGTCTAGTGATTCTCTAAAGGTGTTTGGAGGCCTTCACCGCCATCTTAGTTCTGCCTTTTGAACTGAAGAGTTCCCCGAAACAGAGATTGGGTGACTTGCCCAGAGTCCTGAAGCTCTGGCTTGGCGCCATTCTGCCTGAGGGATTTCCTTTGTCTGAAAGGCCGCAGGGAGTCAGATGTCTGGGCCAGGGAGGGATGGGGGCAACTTTCTGGAAACCAGAGGCACTTAGGTCGGGGAGCCCAGTTGGGAGTCCCTGAGGATGGCTGCTCTAAGGGTGGGAGTCTGAGGGGGACATGCAGGAGGGGATGGCTGATGAGGAAATGGGCAAGGCACCGAGGGGCAGGCACAGGCCTCCTGGGCTCTCCAGCTGTTTCCCAGGAGCAGCTGCCCCTGAGCGATCCACTCACCTGGGAGGCAGGTGCCCCTGAACAAGCTGATCACCTGGGAAGGTGTCCCAGAGTCACGGGAGGCCCTGCTGGGCTGGGACTGTTGCTCTGAGAGCACACTGAGGAGCCCCATCTGTTTCTGCCCCAGTGCATGTCCAGCCTGGGCGCACCTGACCTCCCAGGTGTCTGTCCTGGTCCCCCGTCGTTACCCTCAGTTACAGGTGTCTGTGCACATCTTGTACCCCCCCTTGGGAAATGGAAGCTCCTTGGGGCAGGAGCCACTTCCTCTGGGCTCGTTCTCCCTCCTGGTGCAGGGAAGGGGATTTAGGGACAGTGAATGGCCTTGAAATGAGCACCCGGTGTCAGGGCTGAACTAGCAGATTGGGGTCTTGGAAGATGAAGGCCCTCAGGGCCAGGAACCTGCCTGGGCCACAAAGGGCCTTCGTTCTAGGTCGGCCCAGGCCCCGAACTCGGGTCTTCTCTGTCCGTCCAGGACCTCTTGTCCTTGGCAGCCTCCTAACGTACCTGATCCTGATTGGCTGATTCACTGGCTGATGCCGGGTTGGTTCACACCCCCCCTTTTTCCCAGTCCAACTGTTCTAGCAAAGGTAGGGCAGGCTCCGCTCCCACACCTGTCAAGCCTGAGTCCCCGTTGGAGAGTGCGGTAAAGGAGCCCGAAGCACCTCTGTGGGACGTGACTGACAGGCCTTGGGAGGATTGTGTCAGCGTGCCAGGGATCCTCCCCCGCGGGGCTGGGGCGGACACAGCTCCGCGGCTTCTCCCGCAATGGCAGCTTTGTGGAAGAGAGCACGGCGTGAGTCACCGGCTGACGGCTTCCTCTGACGACAGGCCTGAAAGTGGAGCAGCCCTCCCCGGGAGCAGGAGGGCAGAGGGAGCCCTGGCTCACAAAGGCCTCCCCGGCCCCAGGACCAAACGGAGAAAGTATGGAGCCCCTTCCCCAAGACGCCATCCCGCAGCTGCATGAACCCCGCCAGCGGGCCCGCCGTCCGCTCCAGCCTGATGCTCGTCCTGGTTCTTCCGCAGTTCTGCGAGCTTTGGACTCCAGACCCCCTGAAGCCTCCCCCTGCCCTCCCAGCCCCCCTGCGTGCATCATTAGAGTGTGAGCTCCTGGAGAACGGGGGCGTCTCCGTGCTTGTATTGTGATGCCAGATTAGAGAGTTTTTAATATTTTATTTATTGGAGAGCTTAATTGATTGACTGGATAGGACTTTTGCCTCAAATCATCCAGCAGCGAATGTGAGTTCTCAATGATGTGAATTCTCCAAGCTTGGGGCTCTAAGACAAAGCGGGGTGGGGTCCAAACTCTGGTGAGCGGAATCTCCCGGCAGGGACCCTCAACCCGGTTCTGACAGGTTGGCGGTAGGACCATAAATTCTAACAAACTGGGAGTTAAGGCTGTGTCCAGCTTAGAGCCGGGAAGTCTGGACTTGGAGATATAGACAGTGCCAATTAGGTATCTGAGAGAGGTCATCAGGAGTCTTGTCTTCTGGGATGTCACATCTCCAGAGACCTAATTATCTCCATTCTAACAGTCAGAAAAGGAGAGGTGCAACCAGGGAAAGTGAGGCAGGACAAGTCAGGGAAAGTGAGGCAGGACAATAAAAGGGAACTGGGGCACAACAGGATGTGGAGCTCCACAATTGAGATCAATGTCTAGGGCCTTAATAAATGTTCAATCTACCTCCCTATCCACTTATTTATCTACCTCTCTTTTTCCCTCCATCTCTCTTTGTTCTCCTCTCTCTCTGTCTCTTTTTCTTTCTTTCTCTCCTTTTCTCTATGTTGCTGTCTCTGTCTCTCTGTCCCTTTCCTTTCTCTGTATCTGTCTTTCTTTTGCTGTCTGTCTCTGTCTCTCTCTGTCTCTGTCTCTCTCTGTCTCTCTATCTCTCTCTCTGTCTCTCTCTCTCTCTCTCTCTCTCTCTCTCTGTTTCTCTGTCTGTCTCTGTCTCTCTCTGTCTCTGTCTGTCTCTGTCTCTCTCTGTCTCTGTCTCTCTCTGTCTCTCTATCTCTCTCTCTGTCTCTCTCTCCTCTGTTTCTCTGTCTGTCTCTGTCTCTTTGTCTGTCTCTGTCTCTCTGTCTGTCTCTGTCTCTGTCTCTCTCTCTTTCTCTGTCTCTCTCTCTTTCTCCTGTCTCTGTCTCTGTCTCCCTCTCTCTCTCTCTCTCTCTCTGTCTCTGTCTCTCTCTCTCTCTCTCTCTGTCTCTCTCTCTCTCTCTCTGTCTCTCTGTGTCCTCTCTCTCTCTCTCTCTCTCTGTGTCTCTCTCTCTCTCTCCTCTCTCTCTCTCTGTCTCTCTCTCTCTCTCTCTCTCTCTCCCTCTCTCTCCTCTCTCCTCTCTCTCTCTCTCTCTCACCATCTTTCTCTCATGAGCACAGTCTCTCCAGACGGACTCTGACCAGGGCCAACGGCAGAGTGACCGCCTTGTCCTGCCCACACACAGCCGCTCTCAGCCTCCCTCCTCTTGGGGCTGCCCACCACACTCTTGCCCTGTACTGAACTTGTCCACAGAAACCTCTGCCTCTTTTTTCATGGGAACTGTTCGGACCACGCCTCCCCCCACATTATGCTTGTGGAGTTGAAGCTTTGAACAGGAACAAAAAAAAAAAAACCCAAGCCCTAAACCCTTTTCAGTTTACTGTTTGGTTTTTTTGTTTTGTTTTGTTTTGTTTTGGTCCAGGACAGTATTTTGTACTTTGCAAAGGTCAGAGAGACAGAGGCAGACAGATGGACAGACAGAGATGGGAGAAAGACAGAGAGAGTATAAGAAGAAAAGACCAAAGAGAGGCCCTGGACTCACCCACCTCGGGGCTGAGAGATGGAGGGTGATTCCCTGAGAGGAGCAGGGGGTTGTGGAGAAGCCAGGAGAGGCCCTTGCCATGAGAGCTGAGGCCCAGGCCAGCCCAGGAGGAGAAGGCGGCCCGCACGGTCACCAGCTTCTGGTCCTGCACAGGAGGTCTCAGAGATCGCCAGACGGGGCAGTTTATGACCATGGGTGACAGTGGTGGCCCTGAGGGTCTGGGTCAGAGTCAGGAGTAACTGAGAGGGGAGCAGTGTAAAGAACCAAAGGCAAGGAGGAAATAACACACCTTCAAGTCCTACAGGGGTTCTTACCCCTGTTTCAACCAATCAAAGGATCATGGGATTAGAGCTGGAGGGCTCTTAGAGGTCATCTGGTCTGGCTTCCTTAGTTTTGCGGAACTGCTGAAAGTCCAGCTAGGTGGAGAATTGTCCAGAGGCAGCCCAGGGGCCAGCGGCCCGTTTCCTGCTTTGCGTCAGGCTGTGGGCTGGGTCCCAGAAGACACTCACTCAGATGGGCCGTGATCTTTTTGTTTCAGGGGTCCCCCTACTGATGCACCCATGCTCCATGAGGCCGCCAGCTCGCCCAGGCCTCTTCCTGCCTCCTTGGGGGCACTGTGGGATCCTCTGGCCCTGCTATCTGGCTCTTACCACAGGACCTCTCTTTTCCTGCCCTACAGCCCCTGAATGATGTCCTCAACTCCTGCCCTTTCTCTCCCAGATCCCTGCTCGGTTCTCTTGGGTCCTGCTCCTGCCCTTCTTGGGTCTTTCTGTGACTTCAGGGCCATGTCGATCTTTCAAGCCTCCCTGCCATATGGACACAGCAAGTAAACTCTCTGCATCAGAAAGTTTGCCTCCCTCTACCCTCTACAATGCCTTCAGACCAGCCCACTCCCCTCCTCCTCTGACGTCCTGGGCCATCACTGCTGCTCTCCCTCCACGGTCTGCCATGGGCCCACCTGTCGAACCCCAGTGCTCGGGGTCGAACAAGCTCCACATCTGGGGTAAAAGATGCGGCCTTCAGGGTGGCCGTCTATTCTGCCAGGTCACCAACAAGGGGATTTGATATTTTCTACAACTCTCAGTCGTGAGATAATAAAGATAAATCCATCATCAAATACTGTTGAAAAGCCTGCTTGTTCCCCACTATTCCCTCCTCCAGGTCACTTCGAGGTGACCCTTGTAGAGACTTGTAGAATACAAAGTCAGGGTCCTCCTGGAGCCACGTGGAGCCGTGGTTCGCCTTGCCCCAGAGACCCACTGGGATAGTGAGAAGGAGCTGCCACGCTTGGATCAGAAACACGCGATTCCACATTGCTGCTTCCCCCTTTTGCTCTTATAATGCTGTTCTTCTGCTTCCTTTGAGTGTGGCCGTTCCTCTGTCCTTAGCCAAAAACCCTTTCCGTTTCCCCCCTCTTAGATTTCTCTCCCATTTTCATCCTCGAATGCCCTTAGGATAATCTTTTTTGCCAACTTTGATTTCGAGGGTCTTTATCCTCCACCTTCTCTCTTGCTTATGAGATGACCCTGCTCATAATCATTCAGCATCCTTCTTCAAAGCCCTCGCAAGACAAATTTCCATTCTAACCCATGGTCACCTTGGAAGCCATCTCTCTCTGTCTGCTGACAAAGGTGCTTTGTGGGCTACCTTCGTCTCCTCGTAATTAATTTGCATTCATCTAACCGCTGGATGAATTATCAGAGTCCATGACGATGTCATGTCTGTTTTCCCTCTCCTAGTTTCGATAGCTCGTTTAAATAATTCAGGGGTAAGGCTTTTTAATCCTATGTCTTTTATCTTATTTCTATTACTGCTATTATAGTATTACTCTCATTAGATTCTGTTACTTACAATGTCACTGGGTCTTTTTTATCATTGCCATTTGCTTTTGTTTATTATAAATTCGGGGAAGAGTTTCATTAGCAAGTGTCAGTCCAGCGGTGCTGAGTTTCTCGATGGGTATTAAATGCAAGGCTGGTTCCCAGAAAACAGAATCTGTTGCGAGAGCCGGAACAACCTGGAACAAACAGGTCCGAGTCCGTGTTTTCCAAGAACCCAGGGTTTACCTTCAGGACACGGCGGAGGAAGGAGTGAGCATCCTCAATGAGGCGTAGAAAGCAGAAGCTGGAAGTACAGAGGTAGAAACTGAAACAGCGTTTGCCGTTCTGTCAGGGGAGAAAACATACATATGGAAGCATATCCCATAATATAGATATATATTCAGGATAAATACAAAATACTATGATAATATGCTCAGAGTGTGACCTTCCCATCTTGGAAATATTCCTCTTGGTAGGAATTCTCTTTTTTTTTATCTCTTGGCGTATTTATTATCACCCTAACTACTTAATGGTTCTTTTAAATTCTTGTGGTTATTTTGACTTGTTTTTAAAAATTAGTCTGTAACATCTTTTTTATTATTATTCATTTATAATTATATTTTTTGACAGTATATATGCATGAGTAATTTTTTTTATAACAATTATCCCTTGTATTCATTTTTTCAAGTTTTCCCCTCCCTCCCCTCTACTCCCTCCCCTAGATGACAGGCAATCCCATACATTTTACACGTGAGTGCCCAGCTTAGGAGGGGCATTGGGAACCCCAGAGGGCATCCAGGGGGCAAGACGCATGAGCCCCTCAGGGGCACGAAGGGCTGTCATCAGGAAGAGGTTGAGACAATTTTTTTCTTTTCCATTTCCCTCAAAGACCAACGGGTGGACATTGCAGGAAGACTCTGCGAATGGGGCCAGGTGCGCTTCTCAAGGAGATGGGCTGCCTCGTGAGCTCCCTGGAGAGCTCTCTGACAGGGATCCCTATTCAGAGGACAGGCAGACGTTGCTCTGACACTTGTACGGCTCCAAGGGTCTGTGATTCTCCCCTTTATGGCCCCGCTTGACACTAGACTTCGCCAGCCATTCGTGCTGTTCCTTTTCCCATCAGTTTGAAACCAGCGTCCAGAGGGTTTGTGGAAGGTAGGAATTTTCCCTGTGCACACGTCCAGGCCGAAGACAGCTGACACAGAAGAGCATGATCTCTGCTATTGAAGTGCTGCTTCTGCTCATGACATCCCCTGTTCTCTGTTCCCAGGACCTGAGCTCTGACGTTCCCTTTGCTGTGGTCTAAGGACCTTCCCCCGAGGGGAGAATCTTGAAGCCCATCAGAACCTCCGAGCACCTGGTTCTACTGGGCCCGAGGGCACGGCTCTGTCCGTCCCTCCCTTGGACCTTATGCGCCACGTGGTGAAGGTCCCCTTCATCTCCGACCTTCCCTGTTCTCTATTCTAAAGCGCCTCCTGGTTCTGGCCTTTCCTGTTGAATGTTGCAAAGGGTCTCCCAGCCCTGGCCCTGCGCGTTCTCTCTTCAAGCTCCCCTCACTATTCCACGCCACGGCCCCCCGCCCCCAGAGCTGACACGCTAAGGCCGTGATGTGCGGAACGAGCCGTGGCTCCGTCCTTCTCTGCTGCTCCACGAACGGCTTTCTAGGCCCGGGCATTCAGTCTCATTTTTCCTCACTGCTCGACCTAACGGAGTCTGATGTTCTCATATTTCTGCTTTGTTCCTTTCAGGCAACGATTGCCCCCGAAAAATGTGTACTATTACCGCTGCCCCAGACCACCGCAAGAACTACGTGATGTCCTTTGCATTCTGCTTCGACCGGGAAGATGACATCTATCAGTTTGCGTACTGTTACCCGTACACGTACACGCGCTTCCAGCACTATCTCGACAGCCTGCAGAAGAGAAACATGGACTACTTCTTCCGGAGCAGCTAGGACTGAGTGTGGTGAGTCCCGGGCTCTCCCGCTCCGTCACGGCGGGGCGGTGGGGGGCAGGAAGTCATTGCCAGCAGCCTTAAGGAGAGTTCCAAGTGATATTTGATTTATCGGAATATCATGGTTTGGGTTTGGGGTAGGGAAAGGTTTTTTCACCTGAGTAGCTTTTCGAATGTGGCCATACTCCCTCGGGCTGGGCAGGCCTGGAAGTGTCTTGCGTCAGACTGGGCTTTGTGCCGCTGGGGTCTTGGGTACAACGACATGTGGGTCCTGGGCAGCGGTGACTCCTGTGGGGTCTCTGGCAGTGCTCTGGGCTCCCTTTGCTGGGCCCTCAATCTCGCCGCCGCAGGGGCACGCTCGCCTGTGGAGGTCGGCCTTGAAATCCCCCGCTTTGCTCCTCGGCCTGTGGTTGGCAAGGGCTCTGGAGCCGTGTTGTTTGGTGCCAGCGCCGGGTCACTTACGGTGGGGGACAGTGTGGACAGCGGCCGGTTTGCCGAGCAGGCCTCTGAGTCCCAACAACCACACTGCCAAGGCC